>NC_058021.1:7355665-7474831 GCF_019176455.1 Solea senegalensis | reverse complement strand
AATGAATGGAAGTCAATGCAGTGTCCAAATATAATAAGAACAGTTGTGTAAACCTGTGTGTGTTGATGATTTATCACTTATTTTAACCAGAAAAAAAGTCTATTAACAATTTAATTGAAGAAAAACTAGAGTTTTACTTAAATAAAAACACTGTAGTTGTACATGAACACCAGATGTGTGTTTTAAATTTGAATTTAGAATTTCGTCTTGACCATGTCTATGTGACTAAACAGGCGTACCTAATTAAGTGGCTATGGACTCTCCATGATTCTCCATCCCTGGGATGGTACAGTATATATCTTGGGCATCACTGACGGAGACAATTGAGGTGACCACACAAAACAAAGATATGTCAACCAGAAACGAGGTAAAAAATAATGAACTCTTTAATAAAAAATACATTTATAAATTGGCAGCATTGACTTCTCTTAAACATTTCCATTAACCCAGGAGGAGAGCAACAAAGAAAACCACCTGTACGGTCGGCATTTAAAATGAACCACATCCTGGGGAGCAAACGTGTACAAAGTTGCAAGAAATGACAAGTTGGTCTGAAGGAAAATCAGCAACAACAACAACAACAACAAAAAAATACAGTTTGTGATAAAACAAAGACGAAACTGAACAGAGGTTTTTTTCCAACATCGGTGTCGACGGCACAATATTGCTTTGTGTCGATCTCAACACCATGAGGTTCAGTCCTTCTAATACAGATACAGCAGCTTGGTATGAAGACAAACACACGGACAGACGAGAGGCAGCTCTCACAAGTTGTCCTTCCACACCGATTTAAAGTCAGCTTTGCCAACACAAACCCCAGAGGGCATTATGGGAAAAAAAAAAACTGACTCTGGACCAGTGTTTGAGGACAGCTTCATCCTACTCTGGGGAGGATGAAACACATTACACTGAAAACTGTGCATTTAATTACCAGGACACGACATTTCAGAGACGAAAGCTGAATGGTTTCTTCATGACTGTGTGGCACTGACGACAGGCAGACAGACAGACAGACAGACAGACTGGGGGTTCACAGGTTATACAGCAGCCTTATTGCACACGGGAGAAAAGGGACGACTGGCTTTCTACAATCATTCCAGTCCGTCCTTGAAAAATATTCTCTGTTTTAATCGAAACAGATTGTGCTTGGTTGTGTTACATACTGGGTGGGGTTTGTGGACACAAGGATGTGTTCGACGTATGGAGCAACTCCAGTGCATACATATGGCCATAGACCTTTATATGGTAATTAAATAGATGAGTACCAGGTGGTTAGTTGCTTTACGCTATAGAAAACAGCACCACAGGGATCATATGTGATGACCAAAGCTAAACACTGCTTTCAGCATTTGGTCGACCACATAAAAGCGGATTTCAATGCATTTTATTTTTTATTTTAAATTGCTTTTACTTCCAGATGAGTTGTCACAAGCTAAATGTGTCTGAAAAAAAGGTTTTCCACACTGAGAAGAAATATTGTTACGTCCAGAAGTGCGTTCATTCACAGCTGACATGTAGAAATGTTTTTTGAAATATTGCTTCAGACGCTGTTGACCAAAACAACACCGTGTATGTGATGATTAGGCAGCTTTCACTACATCAGTGTTATGAATATATGCCAATATCAGAAAACAATAAGGAGTTTTTAGCACGTGCACAGGAGTTCTGTGAGGGAAAAGGTAGTTCAAAAGTATATGACTATAATATACAGTCAGAAATAGAAATCAGTGGCCAGTTGCACAAAGATAATTAAGACTGGTTTAACTTTTAGAGCAGTTCTTGTGGTGTAAACTGAGCTAAACTGTTATTCCACTGCAGGTTTTCTGTAACGACATTTCTACGTTGAGTTCTTCCACAGTGAACTTTGGTGCTTGAGTGAGGGCAGTCGAGCAATTCACTTTTGCTTAGTTTGAGATCCTCTTGTGTTTTAACGTGGGAAAAAAGAACTTCATTTACCCAGAATGTTTTAGAAAATGATTGAGATTTTAGAAAGGGCTTTGTGCAAAGTTAGTTCAGATGAAGTCTATCTTTGAGAAAATAACCCCCAGTATTTCATTCAAGTCATTTTATTGGCATAGCCGATAATGGAAATTAGTCTTATCACTGAGCTTTGTCTTTAAAATATATTACAATAAGTGTCTCATTAATTGAAGTGTATAATGGGAATACTACCATTATTGACTTCTGTTCTCATTCATTTGCTCCATTCTCTAGACTCGCTTGACCTTTGACTCCCATCACACAGTGTGCATTACTATGTTAAAACTAACTTTACTGAACCTCAAAATGCACATAATCATGGAAAATTGTCATACTAATAAAACCTGATAACAGTCAACAGGAAAATAACCTGCAAAATAACCTCAATATTAGCTGCGTGATTTGTGGCGGACTGATGTTTTAAAGTGAAATAGAACTTATTTCATACACACTGATCTTGAGAACAATTGCTTCAAGTGTTAATGCAGATCCTGCACCTGCAACTTTCACTGGTCTACGTGTACAGTACACAGTTCAGAACAATGACGAGTAAATGAGATCCCAGTTTTCAGTCAAACTGTGCAAGCGCTCGGCAAACTCTGACACAATACTTCTTTAGAAAGTGCTAATGTATACATTGTGCTCGTCAACTCATCGTCAGCTTCACTCCCAACTCGACTGTGAATCAGTATTTCTCTGCATCCGATCATCAGTGTATTTATAGCAGAATCTGTGACAGAACAGTTTGTCTGGCCTTTTTTTTTTTTTATGCCTCTTCACAACTTTGAAACAATTGTGGGTGCGACCGACCGTCTGCACCTTTCTAAGAAGTGCAACAATGGCATATTTTTCCAACCAAAAAATATGATCCAAATTCATCTTTTCGCCACCAAATTAAATTCCTGTTTCATAGCATGAATGGAGCCATAACTAAGCAGATTTGTGTTATTCATTCACAATGTTTTTCCGAGGATGAAGTTCTAATCAGAGCTCAGCAGCTTGAGATTTCTATCACCGTCTGCAAATAGAAAGGAAGTGTAGGTTAGACTGAGCTGGAATCCTAAATTTAATTATATTTTACATTTATTTGCAGGAGAAATTTTCAACTATTCAAGTGTTAAAACAATATTTTCCATAGTTTAATGAAGCAGAAAGTTTCCCCCAGCCAAATATGAGTCTCTGCTTCATTAACTTGAGTAATCTTATTGCATCACACTGCTGCCTACTGTCGGGGTGTGCTGTTAACTTCTAGACAAAGCTGCAGTATTACTATGTTTGGAGGAGGGAAAATAACCAGCAGTAGATTTTAATGGCATGTTTCCCAAAAAACAGATGTGTCAAATCTAATCCAGTGTCAGAATGTGGGGCAGGTTTAGAAATGTGCCCAACGAGCGTTACCTCTCACAAAATCCCACGTACGAGATTAAATATCTGGACCATGTTTTAAATGTAAATTAGAGGCTGAAAGTACATAAGTTCTCTTTCTGTACAGTCGTTAAAAGTTTCTGTTCTATGTGGGAAGCTACGGTCTGTATGCTGCTCCTTCACCTGAAAACAGGCTCTGTAAAGCAAAACTATCAGACCTGTCTGAGAGAGCGTTTGTGCTTATACAGCAGCAGTGCAGGGGCGGGTGGAGACAAGAAGTCTTTGTCCCATCAAACTGCTTAACCGCCAGGTTTCTTGAGCAGTAGAATACACTTCTTAAACTTTGTGTTTTCATTCAAACTCCAACCTCATCGCACTTTACTAGCCCAATGTTGCTGTTGCCTCCAGCCGTCTTGACATAAATCAAATCACTTCCTGTGTGCAGTACAGACATTTGTTTATATTTAAAAGATATGCATTACAGTTACTGTACCTCTGCCTTGTGGATCCATAGTTATCTAACATCTGAGTGCTGGCCACCTCCAGGTTCCAGTCACACATCTCCAGCAGCTTTAGACACTCCAGCCTGCTCCTCAGACCCAAACAGAACAACTGCTCCACCTGCAGCCACAAAGAGAGGGGAGAAGGAAAGAGATGGGACTATAAAAGGTGTCACAATGTGAGTCAGTGTCCTTAATGTGAGTGTTTTTGCAGCAGTAATCATTTTGTAAAATGACTTCACTCTTCAAAGGAACTAAATGTCTTTGTTCAAATTGTCCTGTTGCTCAGATTGAAACCTCTGGGTTGCATTTTTCTTTTTTTTTGCACAACTATTACGAGCACTTGAGCTTCCCTTCCACTCACATCTTCCATCCCCCTCAGTTTCCCCAGATGGAGCCTGTTAAAAAGATACTGAAGGAAGCTTCAGACACATCCGTGACTCTAGCTGGCTCATCGCAGCAGTAATGGCTTGATTTTCCCTTAAGGATGAAAAGAGTTGCTGCTATCATATCAATTACATCGAGCACAAAAAAAAAAAAAAAAAAAAAGGTTTTTATAAATATGGACTCAAGCTTGACGTGAGATGCATTGAAATGGATCTCTAAGGGCCACTCTGCAGCAAAGCCCCATTTACCACTGAGGACTTTAGTTCCCTTTTAACAACTGCAGAGCTGCAATATAATAATCCACTTCACAGAGGCTTTGCTCTGGTGAACTGGTGCAATGTTTGGGAAACTGTGCACAAGTGTACCTGAGAGAATTGGGAGTGTTTTAAAAACAAAGGTTGGTGCCAAAAATATCTGCACTTTGCATTCAGTGCTGTAACATTAATCAATCAGTGATTGATTAATTAATGTCCATCACTGTATTGTTTTGTGTAATTTAAAATAAAAGTATAAAACACATTCTGATTCAGGCTTCTTAAAGGTCAATTGTGAAAGATTTTAATGACTTTAATTAATTTAAGAAGCTCAACAGACAGAAATCTTGTTTTAATCATGAAAAAAGCTTCAAATCGATTGATTGATTATTAAAAAAGTTGACGATTAACTGTTTCAGCTCTTAACGCTACCTTTCCCAACCGCATCAAGGAACTACGTTGGCCTAAGCACATCAGAGAGAATGTAGTCCTTCTTCATTTGCATAGTAAGCTTTCACTCGAAAACACAAAACGCACAAGTTGGGTAAGGCTGCACTAGATTTTCGGCCTCCGTAAAGCAAGACCTCTGTCAAAAGTACATTACTGCGATTGTACACGTATACAAACATAAGTATGTGTAGTTATTTTCATTTTCTGCAAATAAATTGTCCTTTGAACATTAAATGTGAATATTTTCTGGTTTCTTTGCTCCTCCTATGTCAGTGAAAAGTATATCTCAAATGTCAAACAAGACATATGAAGGACATTTTATAGACCAAATAGCTAATCAGTTAATTGAAATAAAAATAATTAGTTAAAGTGCACACACATTTCCCAGCTGTCTCACCTTCAGGTAATGCACAGCTTTCTGGATGTTCCAGTTGTGCTTCTGGAGGGCAGCTTGGCACTCCTCCATCGTCACACCGTGAACTGCCTCCTGCACCTGTCTCACACAACAACAGTGTAAGTCTCTGCAACATCTGACAATGGATTTCTCCACTTCCTTATTCCTGCTAATGAACCGTGGTGCTCCCTTCCAAATCACTGCATCCCTTCCTCATGACGAAATCCTCAATATCAGCTTGACATAAATCATTCATGCACTTTATAAACTGACGGTCAAATTATATTTTTGGCACATATCAGAGCTTCTCCATGAACTTTGACCTAAAAAAAAAACCCTGATAGGAATCAATGTGCTGAGATTTAAGCGTCACTGCATTTCCCAAAGGCATAACCACCGGTCTTCTCACAAAATCTATTAAATAAGATTGAGTTCTACTAAATTTGTTTTAAGATATGCTACAGTGATCCTGCGTGTGTTGGGAGTTTCTAGCAGCAGTGGAATTATTTAATATAGAAAGAGGTTTAAAAGTGCTACTGTGCTGATTTGACACCTGTCCTAACAATATTCGCTCAGCGCCTCCTGCTGCTTGTATGACTGCTAGTTGTGTTTACTGCATGTCTATGTCTTGCATTGAACTTATTTCAATTTACAGATAATCCCAAATTCCTGCTAGAGTGTGCAGGCACAGATCTGTCCACTACAAAACATTAAGTGCTTGATCAGTGAAGAAGCTCTGGTGTTTTGCAGCGTCAATCTGGTTCAATATGTGGCCAAATCAATTTGTAAGCAAAAAATAACTCCACAGGTTCCTTTCACTGTTTAAATAAAGTTCTCAGCAAAAGACGGAAATTAATAAAACAAAAAATTGAATTAGTCAAACGACTCTAAGTTAAGATTCAAGTTGCTTTACGTCATAGTTTTGTTCAATTAATGATTTTAAAGCCGTCGTGTGTAACTGGGGTAAGTCTGAGGAAAGTTACACACTGGAGCTTTAAATCAGGAAATGGATACGCTGTCCAGTCATAAGAGGTATGAGCAATTAAACACTATTGTGTAAAAGGCCTTTTAAATCCCTCACTTAGCAATCCCTCATCGTGAATATGAAACACATACAGACATGAGGTACACCGTATGCTGTTAAATAAGCATTAAAAATGAATATTACTTGAAGGTTACAAATGACACTACTGACGAGGACGGAAGCAAGCCCCTGTAATTACCAGAAACAGTTTTGTGTTTAAAAGAACAGAAGTTTAATACATCCGTTCCAATATCTCTGACCTTACCATTTTGACCTTGTCAGCTGAGTTTCCTCCTCCATCTGTCCTGGTACAGGAGGCAGTGACCACTGGTGCTGTCAACCCGTCTGAACAGACGCGAGGGAGGCTAAGTGATGTCCTCATCCCTGACCGTGGTCCACCCAGACTGCTGTTATTGTTGGACGAGAAATTAGCTTTCAGCTCACCCGGCTGAACGAAACCCTGTCCCTGGGCATGTCCCTGGACGGTCGGACTGTTGACCACCATGGGTCTGACAGTGGCAGTGTTAGCTTGCCGTACATGTCTCTCTTCCAGAACACTGACAGGAAGACTCTCTGCCTCCCTGAAAAAGCGGTCGTATCGGTCAAGGTATGGCGGCCTCTCCGGCAGGAGGTAATAGTGGGTGTTACTAACTTTACGTCCATCGCGTACAATGGGAAGAATGCACGGGCCTTTACTGGTGGAGTCCTTCCCCTGTGACTGGATCACTTTGGGCGCAGCATATTTTGGATCTGAGGCAAAGCTGTGTGTGGTAGGCATGAATTTACCTGGAGAGGTGGAGAGGTAGGAGCCATAGGTGTGTTGGGGAGGGCAGGATATAGGAGGAACCTGCATGGCAGTGGGACTGACAGAGTAAACTCTCTGCTGGGGGGAACCCACTAACAGGCCCATGGGACTAGGAGTCCTGGAGCCCGACTGGGACAAAGGGTCCCTAGGAGGGATCTGAGGTGGCCGGTTCTGATCTGAAGCTGAAATGTCCTCTGTATTGTCTGCTGGTGTCGGGGACAGAGAGAGATCCCTTGACCAGCGGGCAGATGTGTAGTCGCCCCTTTTTATCGGGCGAGGGGGGATAGGAACGCGTGGAGGTATTTGGGGTTTGTCCTCATTGGAGGAGAGGACAATCTGCTGGTCTCCCTCCTGGGTCTGAGGAGTTTGGGGAGATGAAGCCCAGGTCTGGGACGGGGAGCTTGACCGAGCAGCGACTGCCGCCGGCACGTTGAGCCTCCTCATGCACTCCTGCTGGAGTTCTTGGAAGATTTCTATGGACTGGGAGAAGGATGTCGACAGACCCTGGCTCTGCTTGCTGGGTAGAAAGAGGTTGTCCTCCAGGCCTGGTCTGTCAGAAGCTCGGGAGACAAAAGCTGCTATCTGCACCTTCTGTTCACAGGAGAAAGCATCTTTGGTCTCATCTGAGGTCTGGACATCATTGTGCTCCTCTTCATGCTGTTGCTCTGAGCTGTTAATGGAGCTCACCTTTGTGAGGAAAGAAGATTTTAGATGTTTGTTGAAATTATCTAATAGAACCTGCTAAAATATGACCTGAACATACATTTTGAGAGCTCTGATCACATGTGGACAGCACTAGTTGGTGGACTTAACGTATGTATCGCAGTGCTTTGATTCACTTGCTCTTTATGGAGCACCTGCACATGTAAACACATCTATACGGTCAGTCTTGTTAGGAACATAATTTTGTTCTTGTGACAGGACGACAATGAGTATTTGAATAAAGAGCAGGTGAAGCCAGATCCAATCACATGTGGTCACAAGGTCAACAGTTTTACTTCACGCTGTCCAATTGTCACTGGGATATCTCAGGTCAGATGTTAATATCAGGTCTGAATGGGGTCATTCAATTGCAAAGTGAGAACAGAAAATAGATAATCAATAAATAACAAATCACCTCCTAACATACCTCCATATCGTCCTCGTCTTGGGCTACATCATCGTAGGCCGGAGGCGGGGGTAGTGGTCGTGCATCCCAGTCCACTATTGGTGTGGGATGAAGGGGGCGGGGCAATGATCTAGAGGGGCTCTGAGGAGGAGTCCGGTCCATGATGTTTTCTGCATCCAAAGCCAATTTTGCCAAGGAGGGGATCTGAGTTTCAACCACGGGGGAGGGGGAGGGTGTGGATGGAGAGAACTCCTCCCCAAAGTCAATAAGGGACACTTCGCTGTTGGGGTTGTGGCCTGAGATTGTAGTCCGGCTAATCCCTTGTTTGGAACCCGAAACCCATGCAGAGGGTTTTATTTTTAAACTTTTTACTGAACCAGTCTTCCGAAGTGATAATCTCTTTAATCCTGCAGCGCTAAGATCCTCATCCTCATTGACTGGATCGTAGCACGGCTCTGGAAACACAAACAATACATGAATTAATTTGCTGAAAAGGTTTAGAAAGAAACGACACTGGGGCTCTGTGGTAATCCACAGGATGCATTCCAAAAGGACCTGTAAGCCCTATAATGCACAGCATCACCACTATGAGAGGAACACAAGGGTGGAAAGATGGGGAAATAATGATGTTTAAGAAATAACAATAGAGTAAGTCACTGCAAACACAGGCAAAGGACAGACAGAAACGATGCAATGTACCTTTGAGAAGTGGAGCTAGGAGAGAACAGAGAGGGCAGGAGCAATGGGTGAGGAGGTGCTTTGAGAGACCAGACTTACTCTTGATTAACACTGCTGGCTGAGGAGGGCGGGGAGGAGGATCCTCTGGAGAAATAAAAACAGATTCCGCCGCAAAACAAGAAACAGGAAAACAGGAAAAAATGACAGCAGCAAAGAAAAAAGATTAGAAAAAGCAGAGAGCGAATGTCAGGAAAGTAAAGCTTGTAAAGTGTTAAAAAAAAGAAATAAGAAATGCAAGCTGTTTAAGTGTAATCCTTTCACAAAAACATGATCTACTGCAACTTTTAACCAGTTTTAGCCCGTGATGCATGTTGTAAATGTAAAAGTAGTATCTGAAGTCATTCTGTAGTTGACTGACAAGTGGTTCACATTTGTGGCAGTGGTTCATTACAACACAAACTCTGATCTTACTTGACTTTTAAATGATAACATTGGTATTAAGAGCTAAATAAGTGCTGGGTTCACTAGTGCAACAATAACCATTTGATTTTAGACAAGGTCTAAAGTCTTTAAGAATGCCTATTTTTTAATTATATATATGTATATATGTATATATATATGCATATATATGTATATATATATACATATATATATATATATGTATATATATATATATATATATATATATATATATATATATATATACATATGTATATATATATATATATATATATATATATATATATATATATATATATATATATATATATACATATATATAATGATCATGACTGTGGCATAGTTTTCAGTGTTTATTAACTGCACCCTTGCTTACTTTTAGTTCGTCCTGGTAGCTGTGTGGGTTGAAAAGCACTGAGATCTAAACCCAGAACATCAGGAGGATCCATGGGATTCCCGAGGTACAACCTGGAAGGAAGAGAGGGACAGACTTCAGTGAAGTGAGCCTAGTGAATGTATCACTGTAACGGTGGTGTTTCAAATGATATCCTACTGCCACCTACTGATTAGGGCTTGGTACTACTTCAATCTAGTACATATTCTTACATGAGTAATAATTTTATTGCGGCATTTCTTAAGTTGCATGTTGCATTTTATAAAGAAAAGAAAAGAAAAAAAAAAGAAGCTGGTTCTTACTCATCAATCTTATCAGGGAAGCCCCAGCAGCGATGAGGGTTGGTATCGCCGTGTCCCGTGTGGATGAAGCTGTTCTTGAGTGGCCGGCTGATATCGTGAGCTGACAAACCTGCTACTGATGTCACCACATTTCTGGGGAACTGTCCGACCTTAAGAGTACGCTTGTTTTGACCTCGCCACCAGTAGTTCTCAGCCCTGAAAGAACAAAGATAGTGAGGATGTGGATACTTTGAATTTAGTTTAACAGAAATGCAAACTCTAGGGAAATATCTGTATTCTTGTGAAATAAATGTAATGTTTCTTTTTAAATTAAAAAACCCTTCAGCAATAGTGAAGTTGCGATGTAGGTTAATTGAACAACTCTTACTCACCTTCCCTCAATGATGGTGATGATGTCATTGACCTGGATCATTAATTTGTCAGGCTCATTAAAGTCCTGAAGGGCACACATGTCCGTGGGCATGGTCTGAAAAATAGAGCTGTCAGTTTAATATACAGTAACTAAAGCCATATTGTTAACTGGCTTAGATGGTCCAGGTTCTTCTTTGGTGTCAGTCCACTAGATGGCACTAAAAGCCCATTCAGGCAGCAGTACATTGTTTAGGGAGGACTGGAGAATGTGCTACCGGGGTATATTTTATATTAATACTTAATTGACACAATTACTGATCCAAATAACTTCCCTACCTCAAGCAGGAACTCTCTGAGGGCGAGAAAAGTAGGTCTGTCATCTGGTTTCTGAGCCCAACACTGCAACATGACATTATATATATCCTGCGGACAGTCCTCTGGCTTAGGGAGGCGTTCACATTCTTTATCAATCTTGTGCAGAATCTGAAATTAAGTTTTTCCCATAAAAGACAAAAAAATGAGAACAATTTCAGTACAAAAGTAAAGAACCGACTAATTCTGTGGTTCTGCCTGTGATGATTTTTCTTTAATATTTCAGTGTGTGCTTACCTGGCTTCCATTTAGACCCACCCAAGGCTCCTGACCATGTGTGAACATCTCCCAGAGAGTGACTCCAAACATCCATGTATCTGTAGCATGGGAGAACGTTCGTGTCTTCAGACTCTCTGGGGCACACCTGAAGGAGAATGATCGCAAAACTACATTAATCAATTATCCACAGTGCATGTGCACTTAATTTTAGGAATGTGCTGAACCAAATGTGTGGAGGGATTCCAAATGGTTTTAATTTAAGATATATTATTTTTGTATATTAATAATATCAAATGGAGTAAGATTGTCTCACTGACACTCACTTTGACTTTTCAAATTTTTCTACTGTCATCTTTTTCAACAAAAACTTATTTCTAACTCAAACCATGGGATTTTGTAAGTCGCTTTGGATAAAAGCGTCTGCTAATTGACATGTAATGTAATGTAATTATATCCAACAACAACTTCAGTTATTGTGTCCTTCCGTCAGCCCACCCACCATGCAAAAGGAACTTTGCGATGCTCTTGCATGACATAGTGTTCGTCGTTGTTTGGCAGCGCCCTCATCAGCCCAAAGTCACCGATCTTCACTCTCTGAACTGACGCCAATAAGATGTTCCTGAAGTAACAGAGTGAAATATTTACAACATTTTTACATTTGAACAAAACACTTTTTAATTACACCTCTCAAATATTTTCGGTGTTGAGGGAAATTCAAGTTTTACTGTGTGTGTTAAAACCACAGATGGAGAATTCTCACTTATATTACATTATAATATACATACATATACCTATATATATGTATATATATACATATATATATGATTATTGTGTATTTTTCGAATTATCCTGTAATGGCTATGTGAGATTGTTACTATTGTATCACAACTTTAACTGGCACAAATACATTTTTTTTTACCAATAAGTTAAGGGTTTAATTTCTGTCAACACAGGACTGAAAGTGACTTATTTGGGAAAGACCAAGAACTTGGACCACCCAGCACAGCCAGCCAAATATTGACTCATTTTACTTGTCTGCCAACTCTCCCTATAATGGCCAGTAAATGTTTGGGTGGAGTAGAAGGAAAAGCAATATAAATAATTCAACATACCAGTAAAAATACCCTGAGAGAAAATAAATGAATACACGTGTGGATTTGGTTAGTCCACCTCAAACAGCTCTCTCTGTTCCCTCACGTACCTGGCTGCCAGGTCCCTGTGGATGAAGCGCCTCTGTTCCAGGTAGGCCATGCCACACGATACCTGTACAGCATACTGACACAGAGTGTGGATCAACACTGGACCCTGTGGATGAACACATCGCAACCGGTCCAGCAGAGAACCCAGGGGGGCCAGCTCCGTCACCTACACAACATAGGGAGACATGAAGAGAGAGTGGGTGAAAAGAGGAAGGATCAATGTGACAATAAATAGTAAATTAAATTCCTTATCTCTTTAAAGTAGTTTGAATTTGGTTGAATTCATTAGTACAGTTAATGTGACGTGAAGCTTCTTTAATTGCTTATTTTTGTGACCTCTGAGTTCTTCATCTGTTCTCTTTCTACTTATCATTTTCTGATGTCATTTGTTGTTGTTAGCAGCATGAATGATGCTGCTAACAGACTCTGCTAATTGATGCGTCATTTGTAACATCACAATGTGACTTCTAAGTAAATAAAAGTGAAATTAAGAGTGAATTATATGAATAGTAAAAGAAATTAGGAAGTTGCAATTTGACATGAAAAACAAAAGGAAGAAGGTGTAATAAGAAAAAATAGAATGGACTACAACAGATCTTAAAGACACAGAAGATTAGAAAGAGATGTTGGCACAAACTAAACTCTAACAAAGATTTGAAAACTTATTATCTTGTCTTTCATCTTCCCTCCTGTGCCGGAGAGAAACACTTGTGCAAGATTTGTGTTATTGAGAGTTCAGAGAACCAAAGTCTAGAGGCTAATGTAAATCTGTACATATACTGTGTTTGTGTTTATCTGTGTGTCCCCTACCATCTTCATTGGGTGTGTGAGCACCACACCGTAGAGGCGAATGAGGTTCTGGTGATCCAGGGAGTGCATGGCATTGACCTCACAGATGAAGTCTTCCAGAGCGTCAGGCTGGCTGAGCACATCCGTCTTCAGACACTTCACAGCTACATTCAGCTGGAACACAGTAAAACCACCTTATCATAGAGGCATTTCTATCTATATTCACTATGATGCTTTTACTTATTCCCACATCAATACAACTTCTGCAAAAATAGCAGCAGTACAGCGGTTTTCCAAATCCCGCTGATGAGAGTTTAGTCATTTTGAAAGTGTAGGTCTTCTCACCACCTTCCCTGCAGGTGTCAGCCACTCTCCTCTCTTCACGACACCAAAAGATCCGTCCCCAAGCTTCTCAAACAACGTCAAGTCCTTCTCAGGGATGAGACAAGTCAGAGCCTGCTGCTGCCCATCAAGGGGAGCACCACCACCGGGCTGTGTGGCCAGGACTCCCTCTCCCAGGCCCAGGGGAGGCGTGGGAGACAGCTTTCGAAAGGAGGAGGCTGGCTGGCCCTGCTGAGGGAAGTCTCCTCCGTCTGGGCGCTTCCCACTAAACACCTACAGTGAAACAGAGGAAGAGATGAATGCAAAGAAACTCAACAGCCATCTTGGCAAAGAGTGTACCAGTGTGAAGAGAATTATTATGACAACATTGTGTAAAACATGTAATTAACGTAAAACGTAATTACTTAAAAACCAGTCAAAGCATTTAACACTTAAGTTTTGCTATCATTCCTTTCACACACATATTATACAGCACTATTTTGCGTCACATCATTCACACCCATTAACATGATGCTGGCACAGCCACCAGGATCGATTGGTTCTGTGCCCTGAGACACTTAAGAAAAGACCCGCTCTAACTCCTGAGCCACGGTAAAGAGTTGATATATACTGCTATTAAACCACAGCACAGACTAATATTGGATTAATGAAGCTGCTCTGTGACTGAAAGAGACATGAAGGACCACATCTGAGTTTAATCTTGCACTGAGATGTCTGCCTGGTCACTTTGTACTCAGGAGACACTGCACTGGACAGTGTGGGTGGACAGAGAGAGAGGACAACGGAGGCTCGTTTACATTTCCAAACTTTAACAGCTGCTCTTTTCCATTTTATAAGACTCAAAAACTCATGCGCTCACGCCTGCATTCCTTTCCTACACACATTATCGTAGTCCTGCAGCAACAAGAGCTCTAAGTATCAGGCAGAGAAAATATTCAGTTTTCCACATTCTTACTTTTATTTTGTGATGAAATGGCAGCAAGGCGGAAGCTTACACTGACAAAGATAACAACTTCACTTGAACCTGCTGCATTATATGTCCACCACTACTTCTGTAATTAGAAATAAGAAAGCAGAATATAACGGCTGCAACATAAAGATGGGACAGTCTAGTGAAAAGACTGAAAAGGTTACGCACCAAAGTGCTGACGTTTTCAAAATAACTAATTGCTATGCAGTGAAACACACACATTATTACCTGACTAAGTGCTCTCAACACAGCTGAAATGACTTAGCTGTTAGGAAGTACACATTATTTGATTTAGTCAATGTTTATGTACGTGTGTGTGGGTGTACATGTCTTAAATAGACAGTGTGGACCAATTGTCAAGCAAACCTATCTTTGTGAGGACATTATGGCTGGTCCACACAACTTTGACAGGCTTTTTGAGGATTAAGACCTGGTTTGAGGGTTAGGTTAAAGTTTAGGCATTTAGTTGGGGTGGTTAAGGTAAGGGTAAGGGGCTAGGGAATGCATTACGTCTATGAGAGTCCACACAAAGAATGCAAAACCACTGTGTGTGTGTGTTTATGTGTGTCTTTCACTGCTATCAAATCCTAAATTTGAATATATACACTCACCCTCCTCTGCAGAATCAACAAATGGACACTTTGTTTAGACGCCCTAAATAAGACTGTTGGGAATGGGAATGCACATAGTCATGCTGCTGATATTAGATAATAGGTGTCCAAAGTTAAATTAGCATTTCCCAAAACAGACATCTCACAATATAGGTAATGCAGTTTTTTGTTTTTTTTTGATTAAAAGTAGAATGAATGAATGAATCAAATGTGAAATGGTATCCCCAGTGAAAAGTAGGGGGTGAATGAATGAATGCCTGCTGCCAAACACATTTCACTGGCTAGATATAAACAGTAGAGCGGGGTGTGTGGTTTCACATTCACACTGGACCAGACATGACATAATGCTGCAGACCTTTTTAAAAACACCATCTCTCAGTGGTCACTGTGTGGTAAGTGGGTTTCAAATAGGAGGCTCTAAATTCTCTCTCTCATTCACTCACACACACTCTCTCTCTCTCTCACACACACACACACACACACACACAGGTGCAGACAGAGAGAGAGAGGGAGAGAGCAGGCTGAGGAACCAGATTACTCAAGCTGAAGATGGTGCCAGACGCTGAAACAGACAGGTGTAATTATAGACGGCGAGCACCGTCCACTGAGCACACACACGACTCAGAGGAATAAAGTGTGAAGCATAGAGCAGATGTTGCCAGTACCGTATGTGTGCGTGTGTCTGTGTGAAGTAAGTTTCGTTATTTAAGTGTTAGTTTGTGTAAGAAACTAGTGGGTGTGCACGGTTACATGTCTAAAAAGCTTGACACTTCCAGAAACAACATTTCAATGAACGCAACATGCTCCAAAGCTGCGTGTCACCAGCTCTTGTGACTTGACCAGTGTGTTTATGTGTTTATCTGCGTCTTAATGTGGACGTGCTGCTCATGCTCATGTGAGCGGTCAAGCCGTCTTGTTCTCGAGAGGAATGTTTCCAATATACCCACACCTCTGTGAGGGACAGGACCAGTCAAGAAGTTATTTGGCCCTCTTTCCCCAAATGTTTAACTCTTGCATTGGTTCAGAAAATTGTTTCACACTGGATAGAAAAGTTGACACAATATGACGGGATTTTACCATTGTGACATCACCCTTAATCTGAACTAATGTCATGCAAAACTCAAACAACGACATTTTGGCAGCAAGCCACGCTCCATAGACATATTCATATTTGATTTTCCATATTGATGGTTTGTTTGAGGATGATTATGAATGTAAAATACCAAATGTCATATATTACCACTGAGTGATGCCAATGTGATGTTTTCATTTTTGTACCAATGTTGCTAAAATTGTTGCGCTGTTGAGCAATGTGATTATACAGTGGTCTGTGGTCAAAACGAGACATTTCTACCATGTTTGCGTCATTGTGTCCTCATGAGTGTATCCACATTGTGACAGATAGACAGACACCACCACTATGGCGACATAATGTCAAGCATACCATGTACCATAATAAATGAGTTGTGTGTGTGTGTGTGTGTGAGTATGAGTACATATCAGCTATATCTGTTACCTTGCTCATCCAGGATTTGCGCTTGCACATGGCTTTCCTCCTTTTCACAGCTTCCCACAATCGTCTCTGCCCTTTAACATGAGAATAAAGGAGAGAACAAACTTGGCATTAGCAGCTCCAGTAGGATCAGTTCAGAAGTACAGCATAGAATTTCAAATAATGGTAATATCCTGACACGCAAAACTAGTAGAACACTCAGAACAGCTTTATGTGAAATGCTATTTCCAAATGATGTGCAAAGAGACTGGAGCTATGACTCGAGTCCATGTTCAAATGCCTTTTCATGACATAAGAACTGATAAATATATTACTATATGAATACTCATGGGTGAAACCACTCCCATCTTAAGACCTTAATTAAGTATTATGCTAAGACATAAACACCTGCCAAAGTAATCTGTCATAAACCATCATGGATTCTAAACATGAAAACAAAACCAGTCTCAGTCGTCATATCTGATTGGGACAAAAAGAAAGAAAGGAAAAAGGATTTAGAGTCTGGAAAACAGGAGAGAAGAGAAATGTGAGAAAATATTTGAAGAAGACAAGTGGGTGTCAATAATCTTAAGTGACTCTGAAGCCGAGGCCCTGGGGGGTTACAGTAACTGGATTTAGAACATTCCTACTACCATCGTCTTCACACAAACACACCACAGACAAAAGACATGTCACCTATTATTGTTCGTAATCACCAGCTAACTTTACAATGATATTAAGGATATTGGTGATGGATTGGCTCCAAATGACATTACTGGCGTTAGAATATAGATGTAGAATTCCTCCTGTACAATAGCAAAGAGAGAATTGGAACAATGCAATTTATTAAAGATAGCTTTTATTTTCTCTGCTTGTTCTCATTGTGTATTTAAGGATATGACAGTTTATCAGAGTAAACACAAATGTTGCCTAGTTATGATTCTTCAGTGAAAGGAAAGACATTCCCAAAACTTCACGATGATTTTTCCACCAAATTATATTTGTTACATATAGTTTAGCCAACCAATCCACAGATTAAGATTAGTATTATCAGGCCGGTGTTCAGGTATGCGAGTGGCTCTGTGAGTCTTGCACAACAGGGCTTCACACTAATGCTACATTAACAGCTGCCATGACAATTCTAACACAATAATGTACGGAAATATGATGCCACACACCAAATCATTTTTCCCAAAGATGATTTAAATAATAAATTAATACTTTTTTTATTTAATTCTTTCCTGTAGTTTGTATTATGTTGATATGTATCTTTTCTGATGGGATGAGACATTCAATATTGCTATAACTAAGTTATTTCAATGCAAGATGGCTTTGTTGACGTATAGTTAGAAGGGTTGATTGTCTTTATATACCTTAACTGGCTAAACAATAAATCCAAATTAATTAAAACAAAGCTAATGGGGATTTAATTTTTAATTATTTAAACGTGTCCTCCTGAGGTATTAAAATAATCAAGGGTTCATTAAGAGGGAAGTCTTAAAGCTCCTGTGTGTAACTGCAATGCCAAAACACTCCTCACACTGTGGAACAAGCAGAGCAATAAATCAAATGTTTCTGTTTTTTCAGTGGACATGAACTGATCTTCTGAAGTGAGTGACAGATACACTGCTGTAATGAAGACACATGTTCTCCCAGTGCAGCTACAATTGACTGTAATATACTGGGGGGGTACGGTAGATCAGTGGTGGAAGTAATCATTCAAGAGCAAGATCAAGAGTTCGGTTCCCAGTCTCGTGTAGTCTACCTGGGCAAGAAAATGAACCCCCAGTGTGTGGATGCATATGAAAGATGTGTGATAGAATGGGTGTAAATGGGTAAATGGCAAAAGTAGACTAGAAAAGTGCTATAAATATTGCCCATTTACAGTATATCATGAGCACAATATAACACACACAAACATACACAGTCTTACCAGGTCGACCCATGCCAATCTTCTCCAAGTCTTCGTTCTTGACATAGTCAAAGTGGGACAGCCGTGTGACATTAAGATCGTCTCTGATCCTCAGGAAGTACTGCTGCAACTGCACCTCCATCAGCAGCTCCAGCAGCCATTCTGTGCCTTCTTCACACTGCATGCTACTGCCCAGTTTCTGCAAAACAAGCAAATACTCACTATATAATGGAAACAAGAGATTAATCGTTCACCATTCTGCGTTTCTTTGACGCAACAAACCGCCCATTCTTTAATGTCACTGAGCTCAGAGCCATTGTGTACTCGGTACTCTACAGCACAATAAAATATCTACTTAGCTCAGATGTTGACACTTACAGTCCATGTGCTGAGCAGGTAGACATATGGCATCATATAAACAGAACACACAAATATAGCATGAGCTGCATGTCCTTCATGTCAATGGGCCAACAAGCAACTGCATACTAGGTATGATTACACAGATCCTATTTCACTGAGGTGTTAATAAACCGCCATGTGATGGCCCTTTATCAGCTGGGATTGACACCAGCTCCGCCCACGACCCTCATGTGGAGGATAAAGCGGTAGAAGATGGATGGATGTTAATAAACCACTTGGGCCGCTATTGTATTGTATTTTGGCAGCCGTACTGCAGAGACTCAGTATAGACAGATATACATGAGAGGAATGATGCACATCTGGTGTCCATAAGTGTCATTGAAGACAAACGGGAGGCTCCAAACCCCCCTGACATACAATATATATATTGAATCAGACCATCAATCTTCCACGTCAAAACAGAACACACCAGCTTAAATGTCATCCATCACTGTTTGCTTATTGTAACACGCTGAAAGTAGCACAAAATTCTGCATTGAACTTGAACTGAGCTAAATGAAAACTACTTTAGATTAGTAGTACAAGGGCTCATAATACTGCTGCTCTCTGGTTATTACTTCACATGGAAGCAAACCAGTCAGTCAACCTAAACACAAAAATGACAAGCATTCCTAATCCGATGAGATTTGCAGGGAGAACTTTAGGGTGGATGCTCTGGGGTGTAGAGGTCAGTCCACTGAGCGCTAATTAGACTGTGAATGAGGAACTTCCTGTGCTGGCTGAGGCAAGGTTACACAGTCCAGAGGAAAATGTCAAAGAGGTCTAGGCTTCCTCTCTGTCATTTAAACTTTTAATGGGCTTGGTTAAAGGTCACTTCCTTTTACTTGTTGAATGACCTGAGAAGCTGGAGAGGTTTTTTTTTTTCTCACATACACAAATACAGACTTATTCCTGGGCAAACCCTAAAGAATTGATATATATACTGTGTTCACTGTGTCTTTTCTGAAGTCAGACATAGGCCAAACTACTGGGATTCCCACTCCCCAACGATTATGCCAGATGTCTGTATCATGATACAAATTCATTGCAATTCAAATAAAGCCAGATTAGCTGATACGACTTTATCAATGTCAACCTAGCAGCTTTAACTGCACGTGTTGCCCACGGGAGGTTATAATTCACACTGTGAGAACATTCTTTCATGTTGGACAGAAATCCTATCCTTGATTGGAAGTAGAAATAAGCAGAAATAGCAGATACTACTACATAGTTCGTAAAATAACCTGCGGTAATACAATAACCTGTAAGAGCTTGGCTTTAGGATTAACTACAGCAGCAGTCATTTGAATCCATCACCATATTCTGCAGTTTGCTGCATCATGCATGACCCTCAACCCCTGAAAGATGATACTACACTCCATGTGGCTGGTCCAATATGTACTAAGCTCACTTACCATGTGGCGTGTTTATTTGAGCTGCAGCTCATGATTAGTACAGTTTAAAGTTTAGGTTTTCCCTGATGACGTTCCCAGATGAGATTTCAACACCAATTTTTGTAAAAGTACAAGATATTCATCTATGGAGTGTAAATCTACCCATGGGAAAGAATTGTTAGTCCTCTTATCCTCCATAATGCAACGTATGGCAGTCTGGTACTTCTCTGGCAGTCGTCATGGAAGTGTTACTTCACTGGATGGTGGCAAAGACGAAAGTCAGCTTCCTTTTGGGCGTTTTTTCCATTACAGTGTCATAACTCAGGTATGAGGGGTGCAAACCGACGTGTTAAGTGCCTTATATCATACTTATTGGTCAACTTGGTGACTAACTTACATGGCTCATTTAACAGACAAATATATATTTTGCATTTAACACCTTATTTTGAGATGGATGCTGCACGCAACACGATGCCATACTTCCATTAATAGAGGTGGTTAAGATTGGCTCCCGACTATTCTGATAAAGATCATATATAGAGCTCTGGTAGCTGACATCAATCAAAGCCATCATGCAACACTTGGAATCAAAACAATGCCATTTTGGCAGGAAGCTGCGCTGTTCAAAATCCATAGACATATGTCGGGTAATTTGTCTCTTCAGCGGCTGTAGCTGCTGTGCTCAAGAATAACAAAACATTCACCAACGGGACAGCATTTTACAGTATCCCCAAATATCCCGAGACATGAATCACTGCCATTAAATGTGCTCAGAGGGAGCATAGAAGACAGAATGCTGGGAACCCACAGGAAAGGGATACTGCTTGTGTATTGATCACTTCATATCAGTCACAGAATACAGAATAGATTTTTAAAAAAAAAATAAATAAATAAATAAAAATTACATGCTTTATTGCAATGTCTAAGTGTTTTTCAGAGTAAGATGAGGGACATTTAATCATTACTGCCCCTACAATCATAAGTTCTCCTGCGACTTGACGGGCGAAATGAACTCAAAATAGGGACAAAAGTCAGTCTCTGAAACAATTACTCGATTACCAAATTAATTGTCAACTATTTTGATAATCGTTTAATCGGTTTGAAGCTTTTTTTCATGATTAAAACAAGATTTCTGATTGTTTTGAATATTTTCTGGTTTCTTTGCTCCATATTACAAATAAATCATTAAAAGCTGAATCATTTTGGTTTGTGGACAAAACAAGACATTGGAGAACATCATCAGTTCCAGGTTTGACAAACACAGATAAACCTTTTTTAACATTTTATGACATTTTATGGACCTAACGACTACTTGATTAATCGTTAAAATAATCGGCAGATTAATCGATTAGTTGCAGATCTAGTCTCCGTCTTTTGCATAGAGTTTCAAATGGGCTTTTAAGCTGTTTATGTAATCATGTAATGCAGCCGGGGAGATTATAAAGGTCAGATACATTCAGTCTGTCACGTTAATTCTCTGTGAATTTGAAGTGAACAGTGAAGGCTTATAACCAGCACTGGTGCTGTTCAATACAGTATAAACAAACTGTTTCAAGCAATGCCCACAACTCTATTGTCAACTAAAATATTAGAGAAGAAAAAATATTAAGGATATTGTCAAAAGTCAAACATTTTGGTCTTGTATCTTGACCTGTACAGTGGGATAAGAATGAATATGAGAATATGTAGAGGAGGTGTGAGGTCAGCAGGAGACATGCTGTGTTGAAAACATAAAGTGTGACTTTTTGAAGGAGTCTGAGGAATCCAACCAGGGTCAAAAGTCCCAAAAACAAGACTCTCACAATCTTACTTATGAATGGCCAATGTTTTAACTAGGGTTTATTTTACTTTAACCTTTAAACAATGATATAAAAAACAAATATTACAGAGAAAGTAAGGAAGGATGCAGGATTTTATATGAAAACAACATGATGTGCAAACTGAGAAATGCCTCTGGTCTGAACTCATTCCTCATGGTAGTGGAGAAATGCGCGCGTGCGTGTGCACACACACACACACACACACACGTCTCCTGGCTGAAGCCATGTCCTGTATCAGTTCTGCTCTAACATCCTGCTACAACAACAAGTCTCCCAGAGGACTGCCTCAATGCAGCTACACACACACACACACACACACAGGTTTGAACATCTATTCTTCTTAGGACTCTGCATTAACATCCATTCATTTGGATAGCATAAACAAAGCCTTCTTCCTAACATTAACCAAAACCAAACCCCAACCTTCACTTAACCACAATTCAAATCTTAGCCCTTAACTTAACCAGTTGCTCAGAAACTACGTTCTGCCTCATTATGACCAGGCTTTGATGCCCATGACGACTATTGGTCCTGACAAGGTCAGTGTTTATGCCAGAAAAAGGTCCTAAAGAGGTAACAAATACAAGTATACACACACACCTGCCTCAAACCATATTCATGATATAAATGCTGTATTTTCATATCTGAGAAAATCACATGAATATCCATTTGTCATATTACCACACAATAAATCTTAGTAGACTGACATCAGACATCAGAGAGACAGCAGACTTACTCGGTATACATGAAAGTGTGCCAGGAAGGGGAATGACTTCTTCAGCTTGTCGAAGCGTCGCATCCTGAATTCCCTTTGTCTGGATGGATGTAGGTGCAAGAAAAAAAAAAAAAAAGTGTGTGCACGTTTTAAATACCCAGAGCTGGCAGTTTGTCTTTTAAACTATTACCGGAGCCAGAGTCCTCCCAGTTTGACGTTCCTAGTCTCTGAGGGAATTCTAAGAAGAGCACGCATTCCTTGGATCCAGACCCACAGCTCCAAACCCAAGAGGGGGAAGAAAAACTTCCTACGATCCTGTTCACAGTTCTGCAACATTCCATGGTGGGGCAATCCTTCTGTAAGCCCCTTCTTTACCTTCAGCTCCCTCAAGAAGGCAAAGAGGCATTCATGTGGCACTTCAAGGTGCCACACAACACTCAAAGAGTACTATAATATGTGAGAACAGGCTGTCGAGTGATTACGAGCTGCTGTTTATAGCAGAGAAAGCCTCCCAGCTCTGCCCACTCCAACCATGTGTCCTCCTCAGACAGCAAATGAGCCAGTGATCCAAACTTGTAGAACTTCACTCCTCCTCCTTTCTCCCTTCCTCTCTCTCTCTCTCTCTCTCTCTGTCTGTCTGTCTGTCTGTCTGTCTGCTTCTGTGTCTTTGCGCGTGCAGCTTCTGTCCGTTTGGTTTACCATCCTTCAAATCGAGCATGGGGCTAAAAATAGGAGAAACTTCTTCCCAATTGAATAACCTGCCCGTCAGGCGGACTCGCTCTCTGTGACGCTCGTGTCTCCGGTTTCACATGTTAGGTTACAACAAGATGTGTGTCTCAGTGGTTTCAGAGAACAATAATGTAACTTTGCTCTATGCTGAGTTGATATTCTCATGGTATTCTGACTAGATCCTCAGTTGCTGTCTTTCTTCCCCTCTTCTACCTCCTCCTGCTGTACTTTTCTACTGTCCCCCCCCGCAGGCAGTGAGGCGATTCATGCAGTGCAGAGCAGTGCGTGGTGTCGAGGACAGAGGCCTCATGGTATTCAGGCCGGAGAAGCATTTGATCCAAGGCCAAAGGGTTACATTCAACTGCAGGAAGGAGAGCTTGTTTCCTGTGATGCAACCCCCCCAAACACACACACACACACACACACACACAGAACGAGGGAGAGAGAGCGAGAGAGAGAGCGAGAGAGAGAGAGAGAGAGAGACCCTCCGTTTTCATTACTCCCTCTCTTTATCTATAAATTTGTCATGGTAAAGATATTTGACATATATGACGTATACGATTAAAATTAGGGGTGGGGAAAAAAGATATATCATGTTTGTTTAAAATCTATTCCTGCCCCAGAACTGTAAGAAACATACTAAATTGAAGAACAGCTATAAGTAGCAGTTGCCAATTTATTGGAGTTACCTGCAATCCATAACAGGCCTTTTTGTGATTCATTTGAAGGCGCACATTTGTGCTATTCTAGTTGAGAGTGTCTAATGAGTTTGGAACAGCATTTTATTTGCTTTTCTTAAAGCACTAGAGTTGACAAACATTATTAACAGCAGGGGCAGCTGCAGGTGTTTAAGAAGGGAAAGAAAATGTCAATTATTGATACTATTAAATCACGCACGTATTGTTTTATGATTGAACAGCCATTACAAAGGAATTGACATAAGCATATTGTCCCAGCCCTAATTCTAAAATGACAGGTATTTCATGAATAAGTATATGAGGTATTCCTATTACACAATCCATTTTTCACTGGAAAGTTCTAGAGAAGTAAAAACATAGACTGAATATAGACGTGCCAAGTCAAAAATATCCCAAAAATATGGGTGATGCCATCATTTAGTAAACCAAAAAATTAAAAAAACACTAGCCTGAATGAAGATACATGATCTGAAACCAACCCACCAAGAAACCCTTCAACATAGTACGACCACATGTTCTACAGAAATTGCTGCCATCCTGCCATCCTGTCTTTAATCAAAGTCAGACGCTTTTTTACGACAACAAATCCCATATTGTTGTTGTTTTCTCCTTCCTGTCCCTGCATGACTCCATCGTCTGATCTACTCTCTTTCCTTCCTCTGGAAAACGTTCTATTGAAAAGCAGATAAGAGTGAAAAGAGCAATGGATAAAGAGGGAGACAGCACAAACATGTGAAATTAGGAAACTAAATGCTGAATATTATCTGATGAGACAGGGGCTCGCTACTACCAAGGGTCTGAAAAGCAGCTGGTAAGTGTTTGTTTGGTCAGGCAGAGAGGGAGAGATAACATTTTTGGAGGATTAGAGGCAGGAAATAAAAAGCAGAACCAAATAAAGAAGAAAATGCAACAGGCTGGCCAGACTCAGAGTAGGGAGGGGAGCAGGGATTAATAAAGGAGTGATGTTAAGGGAGGAGTAGAAGGGTGAGGGAGGGCAATTATGCTGCTGTGTTTAAAACAGAGAATAGGTCAAGTATAGTAAGGTGGCCTCAATTTAAGTTTGAAAACTATTTCCACATTTACACCTGCTTAAAAAGTGAAGTAAAAAGACAATTAACAAAATCATGACACTTAGTACATCGTAGTTGCATTCTGTCTAGCGTTTCAGTCTTGTATGTTTTTTTAGCTTCTCTCTTAAGTCTGTGCTTTCATACACAGGATTCTACTGCAACCACATTCACAATACAGTCTCATCTGTGGAGGGAAGGCACCGTGCAATTATAGTGACTCAACTCCTCTACAGAAAATAGCTACGTTTTTCTCAAAAGGTTGCTGGATTTGTCGCTTTTTTTAAGTCCTTAAAATGACAAAAAGTCAAGAAACTAAGCCGCACAGACGTTATTTTCACCTGGAGAAACTTCAGCCCTCAGCTGGTCTGTCACTGACTCAGCCATACAAAGTTGCTGTAAAGCTGTTGAGTCATCCACGTTTAGATCACAGACCCCTTTGTGTGCAGTAAGGTCAGTACGTCTGTCGTAACTTTGATCTAAGAACACATAAATACACTTATGAATGTTAAAGCAATTGTGTATTAGCGCATATATGTAAGGTATTAATATAATAATACCATAGTAAAATGAAACCGAATATGTGAGAATCTTCACCAAACGTAAGGGTACATTTCATTTTAATTATGACAATGAAACAGATGACTCATGCATAACATATATTATAGCTCACGTTCCTTAGAATAAGCAACTGATTCTTGTAAAGACTTGACAGATGTGTAAAAGGTGACTGCAGACAGTAATGAAGAGAGATTGAGGTCAGGAAAAGAAAACAGGGAGGTGACAGTGGAAGGTTCACTGTGTTGAGTGGAGTGAAGAGTTAGTCAACTATCACTGATGGTTGAGCATTTCAAAAATCAAAGGAATGTGTCACAGTGCTTTCAGATGCCTCCAGATGAAACCAATATAATATGGTCAGTAAGTCAAACTGCAGCTCCACTAAGATACCATTAGGTGGCCCCAACTCCTAAGTGAGTAAGCTGTGTTATCACTTAATATGTACAGCTCTGAACGTGCCTCCTGTTTTGAGCAGGTGCACTGTGGACAGCTGAGAACCATCACCATCTGATATTAATAATATTAAGTATCTTTACTGTAAGGTAACGTCTATCACCTATTTTCCTTTTAACAGTTTGTTCATGATAAATGGTCATTTATCATCATTTATGTAGTGCTTTTCTAGTCTTGACCACTCACAGTGCTTTACACTACAGTTTTACTTTTCACACCAATTATAACACTGTGAGCACAGCCACCAGACTCTCACCCAAGGACACTTCAGCAGCACACAATTTAGAGGAGACAGTGACTGAACCATCAAACATCTGATAAGAATACGACCCGTTACACATCTAAACACATATAAACATATTCCTTGTTTTAAGAAACCAGGACTAGAATTTCCAGCTGATTAGATTAATATTAAATTAAATTTAAAAAAAATCAACACAGAATTAAAGCCTGTATTGTTTGTTTGATGTTTACCAGGCTTACAGATATATGGCCACATGCCTATCAGAGCTACATGAGACATGAGTAGCCTCCAAGCAACCTACCATCAGTATGTGAGACATTTAGAGGACATCTGTAAATTGTATCAATAGAAAATAACCAGGGTAACACTTGCAGTGTCTTGTGTCAGATGTACTTGGACCCTCACACTAACAATGAGACAGCCACTGAAGGCATGTCTCGCTGCTCCTATCTCATATTTCATGTCACCTTCATCATGTGCACACACTCATACACATAGAGAAAAAACAAGTATTATGACTCACTAGCTGTATTGTAGCTCCCTGTGAGGTCCACATTATGTCTGAGCAGGGCAACACACACATTCATACTGTACATTAAGATTGATTCTGTAATATGAAGCTCACTGTACACAGACACAGGCGTGCAGCGGCACGCAATGACTTTGTGTGGATTCACACTGACGTACAATGCTGGGAATTAACAAAGCTTAGTGGATACGCTTGGACACACTGCCAGTGCATTTATAAAATGAGTTGTAACCTTTTCATGGCAAAGCATCAAACTGTGGTTTGGAGTCTGATGCCAAAGACTGGAGAACTGGAGTGAAGGAGTAGAAAAGCAAATGTTGATAATCCCTATTACAACTCTGCAAGCAAAACTCCTACACACACACTTGATTTTTCTGACGGAGGCCTGCATGCACAGACAAACAAAGATGCGTCATTCATGATCTCACAAATAATAACCCTCTGCCAAGAGTCAGGCATTTATGCTTTCCTTAGATCCCATCCACAGCCCCCTATCATTCACAGGGTAAGGAGAGGAGAGGTGTAATGTGGTGGGCATCCACAGGGAGAAGAGCTGACAGTGGGCATGAAAGGAACTCAGTGCTGGATATAAACAGAACATGTGTGTTGCCTTTTGACAACAAAGCTTGTTTTGGTAGCTTGGCCTAATATGCATAATGCCAGACAACCAAAACAACCCCCACCAACGCTTGCCAGCATTTCCTCCACCCTTCCTAAGCCAGCCCTTCGCTGATCCCCCCCAAAGCTGGTTAAAGGAGGGTTTTAGTGAAAAATATCAGTCAAAAGTCATGATTGACCTCCCACACACACACTCAACAGTATGTGAACCAAAATCTAGGACATGCCATGTGCTACAATAAGATAAATAGTGAGTAATTATTATTTGCATGTCTGCATAAAAACGACAGACAATCAACAATATTCCTGGACTAAATCAATCCAGCATTTTCAGAGAGGGAACTACAGCAGCAAGGCTGTCTCACTAATCCGCTCATGCTCTATAGGGGGAAAAGCATAGTGGGAACAGATCAGCTTCACTAATGAAATGGTTGCCCTCATAAAACCTGTCACTTCTATTGCCTTAATGCAAACCACATTTACTTTATCTCTACAACCATCTGATGGAGGTGGTATGGTTGTATGCTGTGGGTTCGCGTTGTGTAATGTGTATGTTATCAAGACTGCGAAAAACCACTGTTTTTAGCCCAAAGTTGCAGCTGTAGGAAGAGACTGATCTGATTCAGCAGCCAGGACAGCTGCTGTGTTCATCGGCTTAACCCGAACAGACAGTCCACATTCATGTCCTTTCATCCAGTCATTATATTTTCAATAACCGTTGATTGAAGGATCCATCACGGTTCACAATGTGTGGGAGCAGGACAGCGTGTTTGCTTGTTTTTTGTTTCCTTGCACTGAGGAAACTTTTTGATGTATCTGCAATGCAATCGTATTTCATAAAATAATTTGTTTATTCAGCTTTTGAATTTGCAAACGGATGCTGACTGACATTAACTGATATCACGAGTTTGTAGAGTTTCAAGCCAGTTACATCATCCTCTGTGTTGTGTCACGGAAGCTTCAAATAATGACCGAGGCGAAAAACTAACAGGAAAAGTAAACAGCAAGTTAAGCTAAAACAAGAAGCAATGCAGCCGGAAAACCTGCATATTGCTTACTCCACCTTCAGTTCCATGTTTTTAAATCAATATCAAATTACCATTAATTGGATTCTGTCACATTCACTGTAAATGATGTATAGAGAGTTTTAACATCCATGTTAACAGTTGTAAAGCAGATAACTTAAATCATATTATTTAATTATGTTAAACTTAACTTCAAGGCAACAATTAATAATACAACAATCTGTCTTTTGTCACTTTTCCTGTCTGCCTCTATGTGCAAGCCTCATCCCAAGAGGGTATAACTGTCTAATACTTGGTCACTGTGCCCATTCTGCAGCACTTCATCAATGACCTCATGGTTCTGTATTCAATAACTCGGCACACACAGGGGCTGGCCTTGTGCGTGGGTGAGACATGCTGTGTGTTGTGTTGGTTGAGGAGGGTGGTGGTGACATACAAGCGTAAAAGAGCTGTTTCTGTGCGACACATGAATGAGCACTTAGATCTACAACATTTACACAATTTGTAAAGGCCTTTTTTCTGGGCTTCTACTGCGGAAAATCACAGGTGATAGTAATATACTAAATTCATGGTTTTTAAAATGCTATTTCAAACTGTAATATACAAAAAGCAAAGGCTGCAATTAAGTTTTTTATCCAGCCATCTTCTACTGCTTCATCCTCCACATGAGGGCATTGTACCAATCTCAGCTGACATAGGGTGATAGGCGGGGAACACCCTGGACAAACAACCATCCACACTCACACTTACAGTGAAGAGTGTCCAATTTACCTAATCCTCAAATTGCATGTTTTTTGACTGTGGAAGGAAAACAGAGAACCCGGACAAAACCCACACACAGGCAGGGAGAACATGGATTGTTTTGATTTAAAATAATACATAAATTGGCTCCTATCACTTTTTAAATCTATAACATAGATTACTATTTATCTCTGAACAGTACAGTTCCAGGAGCTGCTGCACAGAGCGAGGGAGGGTGATCTCAGTGCTTTAGGTGTAATTTATTTTCCATTTATTTTACAAAACTTAACATGGACAATGGTCCACAGCAAAGTTAAAAAAACATTTAAAAGTCCTCTGCGACCCATCTGTGGGTTCCGTCCCCAGTCTCTGGGACGGAGTGGTCAAGAAGGACCTCGTAGTTCATGCCCTTTTCTGTGGAAGACTTTGCTATGAGGCCTGGAACCACATTATGACGCACGTATTGGGATAATATTGTATTGTGAAGCCTCGGACGATTCCCACCCCTAACAACACAGTGGATATAGAAATGTGTTGACTAGTTAAAATATATAAATATATATATATTGAAAATCAAGTGCTCTATAATTTCCAAATGTCGCAATAAGACATGAGTGTGATCCAGTCCGCAATACAGACCCTGAAGCACAAACGATGCGCATTCAAATTGCAAAAGACACAGATTATTTTTCATATCAAAAATGAATTTCTGTGCAGTGACACATAGACCTAGTGCAGAAACGAGCGAGTCTCACACCCCTGTTGCATTTTCCATTGACAGGATTCATAAAACCAGCTGAAAAGTCTGTGAGGCAGGACGAGTGCAGTGTAATCAAATGAAGTGTAGAGGTGTACCTCTTCGTCATCACTGGGCAGACATTGGTAATCAGGCTCCAAGGTCTCCTGCAGCCTCTGGTATTCTGCCGTCTCCCCCATCATGGAGCACGGAGCTGAGCTACCACTCAGTCACTATCTGCCCGGGGCTAGGTGTCCTCAAAGTCCTCAGATTCCAGTCAGCGAGCAACCCACGCACTGAGCCGGTCAGTCAGTCGGTCAGTTAGTCAGGCGGCCTCAGCTGTCATTAAGAGGACAAGTACAGAATTCTGGACATCAGTTACAGAACAGTGTTGCTTCAGCCAAGTACTCCGTTCCTGTGACTCCCACCTTCATTGTCTTCTTTTAAGGTTGAGTCAGCATTTGTTTATAACGGCCAGACAATGCTTTCCTCATTTTCACACGGTGGAAACACATTCACTGACTGACCAGTGATTTCACAAATTGATTCCTCTGCAGATAATCATTCTTGGTGCAGAATCAACAGAGTCCATATTTTCACTTTGTTTTGTGCAGGCAGCAATTTTTTTCCTCCTCCGCTTTGTTAAAAAGAAGTAGTTTCAAAAAGGGTCCCTTTTTTGCATCACATCATCAAAGTGCAAAGCGTCTCATTGTCCATAAAGGCAAGGAAATTCAGTGTGGGTCCTCAGTGCTGCTGCAGTCAGGATGGAGCATTAGGATGAAGCAGCCAAGGTGTGGCACTTTGAGGTGACAAATCTGTCAGGCTCTATTTCAGTCGTCCCATCTGATGCCACGACAATAACTTCTACCCTCAATCTCTCTCTTGCTCTACTTCGCTCGTCTTTGCTCTCTCTCTCTCTCTCGCTCTCCGACTGCTCTTGTCCGCCTTGCCTTACTGCTGACGCATGCTTTTCATATCTAACGATGCCCCCCTCGCTCCCTCTTTCTATTTCTGTGCCCAGGGCATCACTCCATCCAGCTTACCTCCTCTCACTTCTCATCAGGAGTGAAATATCACAGCAGAGAAGAGGAGACATCGTCCCGGAGCTGCTTTCCATCATCTGTGTTTTGTTCATCCTTCCTTTGTGTGCTTCTGTTTTTTTCACCCACAGATCTTGAGCAGCTGTCCAATCGAACAGGCAGCTCAGCTATGACTATCCAGACTATCGTCTGATAAGATTTTCAACGCCGCTTTGTCCTAAATGGACTTCCTGGTTGCTCAGTCGATGTCTTGTCCCTCATTGTTGTTGTTATTGTTTTTCCCCCTGCACTCCTCTGTACAGCCCTTCACCCGCTAACCCGCTTTCCACACCCCACACCCCTCCACTCAATGTTTTTCCATTTCAGCCCCAGCTCAATGATTTGGTGAATGATCGCCTCCTCTATTACCGTGGCAACATCAGCCATCATCCCACCTCCTCCCTACTCGCCTGTGTGCTGTGGTCACAGCGTTCCAGTCAGCAGTGGTCCTGACAGAAGCAGCCAATGACAGCAATGCAGGCCGACAGGAGAGGGAGGGGGAGGAGAGACAAGGGCCAGAGGCGGGGGAGCCCTAATGAGGAGAGTTAATCTTCCCTCTGAGAGGGAGAAAAACACGGACATGCTGCTTTGTGCATTTTTGTGTGAATGTGTGTGTGCGTCAAAAGCACCTCTCCAATATAAGGAGGGTGTCCAGGCCATCTGGATGATTGCTGGAAGGACATCTGGACCGAGAGGAAAATAGAATAAAAGAATAGCGTGTGCATGTGTGTGTACCTCCTGGTCTTTCCCAAGCTGTGTGTGACTATAACCACCACCATTAACACATCTTAATGACAGCCACAGAGAGAACTCATCCACCAATAGACCCTCCTTTTCACATGCTCACTCTCCATTCCCTCTTTCTCATCCTAGACACTAGACGCTCTCTCTTCTGTCCCGTTCGCGTCTTCCCTCTCATTCCTCTGCCTCTCCTCTGTCGTTGAATCAGCTCCTCTAGAAGCTGGCTGTCACACATGACAGAAAATATGCAATAATGCAGATATGTCTAGCAAACATATACTGTGGTGTGTCGTGAAAAAAAAGACAGAGTATGAGTATGTGTATGCAGTTGTTCACAAGACGGAAAGCTGCATCACTGAATTCATCACACGACGTCTACAAGGCAGTGCCATGCAGCAAATTCTCTGCCCATGAACCACTTATTACATCTGAATCCTACATCAATGAGCCGTATCTGCTCAGTCTGTGCAGTAATGTCTGAGTAAAGCTTGGAGGCTTCAAGTGTGGCTTTGCCAGAATGCTTCTTATCCGTCTACAGACTGTCAGTTTATTCTGGTGCATGATTAAAATATCAATATTTGCAGTGAAAATGAACCCCGATGTAGTACTTTTTACTTTAAATGACAGGGTACAGTCATAGCTGACAATTCAAACCGACTAAAGTTCAGGACAATTTAGAGTAATTTACAAGTGGTCTAACAGACAGCTCAGAGTCGTGTGAGACCACAGCGGTCAAGATTTGTGCAGAGGATACAGGAAATGGCATCTATTAAAAGACTGATTTAAGGATTTTAGGAATCGATATCAGATCTTTCAAAGAGAGACGGATATGAATTGAAGTGATGTTAATGCTGCCGTTTACCTCCCCCCCCGATGAAGTCAACATGCTCCACAACAGGCGGTATGACAGTTCAGTATAATAAGAATAAGGCATTGTTGCATGTTTTTTTTGTTTTTTACATTGTGTGGATGTATTTCGACATGTTCCTGACTCGCCGAACTTCCACATTTTTAACATCCTCCACCAACTGCCACACTTTGTTTTTGTACTGAGCGGTGACTTAACTGCACTTTATGCAGTTTTTCCCACCTATTGATAACTTAAATTTATTTTAGAATGTGGAAAAATAACCCTGTAATACACAAATGCTAGGACTATAATGTGACCCCAGAGGTTTTGTCAGCCATCTTGAGTCAGGGGAAAGGTAAAGCTGAGCCTGGTAAAACATATAAACGCCTTCTCTCTCCTCATGATGGACGGCATGGAGAAGCACATCAGACAGGCTGTGGGTGTAACAGTACAGAGTTCCCAGCCCAAACATCAGTGGTTCTTGTAACCCTCCCTCCCGAAGAGCATTTGAAGTCCTTAAAGATTAAAATACAGACTCCTGGGTCCCACCAGTCTCTTTACGACTGTTGGTGGGTCGACTCTGGGGGCAGGAGTAAGCTTTTGAACAGGAGCAGGATGAAATCCCTCATGTCTACTGTTGATATAGAGCTCATAGCGTGGAAATATAATCAAGCTAGCAATTTCACAGTAAAGCAGAAGAGGTCACGGTGTACTGTATCTGTGTGTCTATCTTGGCGCTTACAGAAACTTTATTGCAAATATGTTATATCTGTATTAACAAGAGGATCAAGGGCTAATAAATAAGATGTCAAATATTATCTACCACTAAATAAGGCTGACCAAAAAAAAAAAAATCACAAAACGCCATTTTCAAATCGCAGGAGGCGAAGTATGTCTTAAAGCCAAAAAGTGTGAAATATTGCCATTTAAGATTAAATATTGTCCTGACCTATACACATCATACTCTACAGACTGAAGAAAACATCTTTGTTTCACACAGATGTGCACAAATATCACACAGTAATCATTTTAAATATGTTAATAATTATGCAAAAAGTAACATTCCCTCTCGATATCACAAATCATATTGCAAAACGCAATTTCAGTCAAAAACAATCGCAATTGGATATTTATTCAAAATCGTTCAGCCCTAGCACTGAAACAGTTTTAGAAAAGCACAAAATACAAAGAAAATACAAACCCGATCTACTGGACCATGTGAGTACTATTCATCACCCACATAGATAAACACAGGGCCCCAAAAAAATGCAGGAATTCCACATTAAAAATGTTTTAATGAGACAATCAGAAAAACTACGCCACGCCTAACCAGAGGAACTCTTGATAGCATCATTGTGGTTACTTTCTCCTTCTGAGACACAAACAAATTTAGCAACTGTTGACACATCCTGTAGCTTGCACAGTGACATTAAGTAGCAAACGTTTGCGGAGCTGATTCGTAACACAATGATCGTAAGTTCTCCAACACACAAGAATTTTTTAAAACCACATCAAGCAGCGGAGGGTTCATTCCTAACTCTGCAATTCCCTACCAGAACTCATTACCCTGTCAACACAACTCATGTTGTGCTATCCCTCCCACTTCATACATCCTGAAATCCAAGACATTGTGTTTTCACAAATATTGCACCAGTAAAGAGAAATGAAAATTAAAATGAGAGGAGATGCTGCATCTTTACATTCAGCTTCAATAAGTTTCACATATACTTCAACTTAAAATATGTTCCAGACCTGATTTTCCACATGAATCCTCTTTAACAACCAACACCAAAAAAGCACAAACACGAAAGAAGCTTTTCTTCTTAAAAAGCCACGGAAGCAACACCAACCACAAATATCTGCTCAGAGATTAGCGGTGTTGATTCAGACGATGACTTCACCTGAGAGTGAAGAACAGCAGACATGCTCCCAGATGATTCAGAACCATATGAAAGGAGACGTTACGTTTGACCAATGACTACACGACTGCGCTTAGGTCAGTATTCCTGAGAAACTGTTGACATAGTAAAAAAAAGTCATTGGCCAGTGAGGAAGCTGATGTAGCTGTGGTCAGGGTGTGGACTGTGGAGAAAGGGTACAGTGTCTTCCTCACTGTCGATCATAAACTGCAGCAAACAAGGTTTGAGTTGAGGAAATCTTTCTTGTGTGTCGTTACGCTTTCTCCTAATTTCCTGACATTGAATTAAGGCTCTGCCCTCATGATATTTTTTTTAATTTCCTGCCAAATTAAGCCATTAAGTGCCCAAAATGATGATAATAATGAACGATAAAGACAAGAAAGAAAAAATGCAATGTTTCTCATGTTGTAGTCGCAGTAGTAGTCCTGGCTTGTATTTTCCAGGCCCAGTATAAACAGAATTATACACCTAATCACAACTGCAGGCTATGAAAATCAAAATGTAATTGTGATACTTATAATTATCATTATTATGATTATTATTATTAGTAGTAGTAGTAGTAGTAGTATCATTATTATTATTGTTATTATTAATTAAGTGTTTTAGTTGGTGTAATTGACTCACTGGCCTGGGGTGGCTGGTTAGGGCTGAATTATTAACTGTTTTGAAAATACAGAAGCAGCAATTCAGGATATTTATTATGCAGCACATCTGACTCTGAGTCTATACTTAACTGTCAGAGATTGTTTACAGAAAGGACCTATTGTTTTTCATTGCAATAATTGTTTTTTTGTCACTTTTTTTTATTATTACCAACGCCACATCTTTTGTGATAATTGTTTTTGATGTTCCATGCCAATTAAAAAATAACATGTTGGAGATGATTAATATAGGTTGTCATACTATATATATAATAGTGAACTGAAGCTTAGCCAAATTAATTGCAATATCTGTCAGAAAAAATATGTGTATTGTTGTGTAGTATACAGCTATGTAGGATAGAAGAGAGAATATGCAGACATGTGTGATATGTGTGAGTTGAACGTTGTCCCCAGTTTGACTGGGCAGTGGGCACAGAGTCAAACCTACAGATTTCATACGGAGTTGTCAGGGGAAACATTATCCTTCAGCAAATCCTCTCATATCACCCCTTTCCTAGAAAGATTTCCACTTCAGCTGAATCGGAGGGGAACAGGCATGCTCGACAAATCCACTGTGAACAAAGGTATGCGACAAAGAGAGGGATGCATGTTTGCTTTTGAATGAACGTGAGAGAGTGAGAGATAGATATACCCCTATGCTGTATAATCCTCAGCTTTCAAGCTGTCTTTCTATAAAGTGTTGAAGGGACACGTGAGCGTGTGAGCGGTGTTGGCTTTCCCTCATCCCTGCAGGCTAAACAGGTGAGATTTAAGAGGGTGACCTAAAGCCTGTGGAGCAAAACCAGGCCACGCAAAATACCAGAGGACAGGATTAGGGAAACAAGGGGATGGGATGAGGGTCCTACTTAATCTGTGTGTGCATTTGGGCCAAGGTCACAGGTGAAGAGGTATGCAAATCATCAGAAGGTAAAGCTCTCTTTGACTCAGTGCCATCTAGATGCCTGGTCATATATTAAGCAAAGGGCTTTTGAGTGTGCATACTTGTATTTGCTATCTCTTCAGGACCTTTACTGGCATAAATACTGACCTCGTCAGGACCAGTAGTCCCCGTGGAGACCAAAACTTGAGCCTAATGAGGCTGAGCCTCATTTCTCAGGACCTGGTTAAGTTAAGGTTAAAATTAGGCATGAACTAGTTATGATTAAGGTTAGGGATAAAGCTTTGTTTAGGCTGTCCAAATAAATGGAAGTCAGTGCAGTGTCCTCAGAAGAGTAGCAAACATACACACTCATTCTACCCCTCAGTTCACATGCCTGGAATCACAGAAACATTAAGATGATATAGGATACAACTATGGTGCAGCCTAAACAACTTGATGCCAAAAACTCTCCATTCAAAGACGGCTTACAGTAAAAGAAGAAAGCAAATGTTGCTGAAATCACAAACAGTGTAATTACTCTAGCTGCCAGCGGGGGGAGACAGAACCTTCAAATTAACATTAACATAATAAAGTTTAACACTGGAGAAGGTGATTCAGAAGAGTGATTCAGCAGCGGAGAGAAGACGCTGCAGGATGCTGCTCAAACCAACGCCAGGTTAAATATTAATAATTGTCTGGTAGGTCTGTGTGCACAGTTTCCAGGAAAACAATCTATTTTTGGGAAAAAAAATATCTCCCAAGAAGTGATACAAACAGTTTACCCTTTAGTTTGTCAGTCAGAAAAACATGCCAGTTTACTTATTTCACTCCACACACGCTCTCTCCCCCGCCAAAGAACAATATGACAGATTGTGTATCAGGACTTTAGCAAAACAACATACTGTAGATATTACTGTGTAGGATGTACAATAATAACAAATCCCTAGTTTGTGGATGTAGATGTGTACTTGATCATGAGTTTTTGAGATATCTGTCCAACTTGAAATGAAAATAAATTTGATGTGCTTTTCTTATTGTGTAAAAGTACGTGTGGGCACGGAAGTGCGTGTGGCAACACAGTCTCTGCAATATACACTGATGAATTGCATCATCATGTGGTAAGTGTAAGTATTAGGTCAATGTGTAAGCTGCTCTTCTGGCTTCCTGTATCTACCCAGAAGGAGTGTGACTGAGCAGACAACAGAGATAAGAGAGAAAACAACACATTGTACCTTGTAGCCCAGTGTGTGTGTGTGTGTGTGTGTGTGTTGTATGGTACCTCTTTTCTGGTATAAACACTGATCTTGTCAGGCCCAGTAGGCCTTATGGAGACCAAAACCTGGTCCCAATGAGACAGAACCTCATTTCTGAGGAAGTGGTTAGGTTTAGGGCTAAGATTTAAAAGTAGTTAAGGTTGTGCAGGAAATGGTTACGGTTGAGGTTAGGTTTAATCCTTTGTTTAGGCTTTCCAAATGAGTGGAAGTCAATGTAGAGTCCTTAATATATAAAAGGACAGAGATATTTACAGGACAAAAAAAAAAAATCGAAATCCTGATATAAACAGTACATCTATGTGTGAGCACTCCTGTGATGCGTGATGCAGGGTCCACAGCATGGCCTTCTCCACTCCAAACAAGCAGAGCTGAAAGCCAAACCAGCTATTAGCACATATGAGCTGCTGGTCTACTGCCAACTTATTTGCTCATTTGTGTTGCTCTGCTAAACCAGAACAAGGGATTTCATACACCTGAAATCACAATTGAACCTAACAAGTGTTGAGGTGGCAGTGGATCAGCCACTCCTGTGTCCCTGCAAGCTAGAATCGCCAGTATTCTTTGTATGAACTGTGGTGTGGGAGTCATTCTTGTGGGATATTTCCACCTGCTCTACTCGCCTTGCCTCGGACGACACGGCACGATTAGGTTGCATCTCCACTACAAAAAAAGTACCTACTTAACGTGGGCGGAGTCATTACTGCACAGCTGAGTGAAACTGTAGTTTCAACTTGATTTCTGTCCACACGTCCCGGGGGTACAGCCTCCTACTCCACAGACCCACAGCGGCAGCGGTCTGTGATGCCACTCGCGATCGCCGCCGCTGTCCCTAAATACACAACTCCACTTTAACAGACTCCTCTGTTAAATATAGAGATTTCCCAAGTAGTTGTTGGAGATTAATCCACGTTCTGATCACGTTCACAATCTGACCAGTCATCGCATAGAACCTACTCAGCAAGCTTTTGGAACCTAAATATACTAAAAATAGTACCTGGTACCAGGTACTATGCTAGTGGAAACGCTACTTAAACCGTGCCTTGGCATGGCGAGGCGAGGCAAGTAGAGCCGATGGAAACGCGCCATTGGTGACACATGACACTAGCCTGTTGCTGCTGCAGACGCATAATATCAATCATTGTTCACTATTGTATTTTCTAAAATCGTCACTAATACCTTTATCATAGACGTTTTTAATATCATCATATAATTGTACGTTTATATCGCCTAACAGCCAGATTTTAAAATATCTGAATGTCCCTTTTATGAAGTAAAGATGCAGGGGTGGCAGACACGTGACATTTAACCAAAGTTTCTAGTTTGAATATAATGACTTTTGGATTGACGACACATACACACGCAACTTAAACAAAACCAGAGATTGGCTATGTTAGAGGGAGAGCTCATAGAAATAACAATGACATGAGGTGCAGGTGATCCATATTCAGTTTGAGCCAGATTGTGATTGCAGGGCTCGTCACAAGTCCATACTGGTCGTTTATGAGAGGTTAATTTTTCAGACAGTAGAGCAGAACTTAAATTTAAAACTCAGAGAAGCTCTCGTCTTTTAGTCTCAGTTACCAGTGTCACAAGGTGATCTATTACAGAGTCACTTAATCAGGAAACCTAATGCGTTAACAACCCAGCTAACATACAATACAGCAGGAAGTGAGAGACAGCACACCTGTCGGCCGGGGGTGATGGTAATGCAACACCTCTGTATTTCTGTGAGGGAACAGAAAACGACGAAAATATAGAAAGAGGAACAGTCAACAGTGAAGGGAATACTAAGAAAAGAGAGAAGAAACAGACAGAGAAGCATGTGGAAACTGGTCTGCTAGTGGACTGATGGAGGAGTAAGAAGTCTGGTGCAATGGGGGTGTGAGTATGGTGTGACAGCCGGATGTAAGTTCAGGGTTAAAAAAACACTGTCCTCTCACCCCCCACTCCACACACACACACACACACACACACACACACACACACACACACGTTCGACATTCATGACATGAGGGGACATTGCATTGACTTACATTCATTTCCTGGAGACTTACTCTAACCATAACCACAATTACTACTGGCCTAATCCTAATCCTAACCCTAACCCTAATCTCAATCTCAGCCTAACCTTAAAACATACCTTCACCTTAAAATGTAGTAATTTACGTTATGGGGACTTGCTTTTTGTCCCCACAAGGAAGACAAGTCCCCATAATGTGACTGTGTAAACAGGTTTAGGTCCCCACAACATTAGTAATACGTGGACACACATACACACACACACACACACACACACACACACACAGGTTTCCTGGGGCTCTCTTTCCTTCTAGTTCTCCTCTGTCAGTCTGGGCCCCCCAGGCCCTCCAAGCATTTAGAGACACTCTCCGCAAAAAGCACAGTCACTGGACAGTGTTCTATTCTGAGAGCTTCCTCCCTCCTTCCCAAACACCACTCAAGTCCAACTTTCTTCCCACCATCACTCTTTATTTTACTCCTGCATGACACTGAATCTCTCAAGGACACAAACGGCATTTGTGTCTTCACATCACAACACATTACGAAACCTAAACTAACCGTTAACCACAAAGACCTACAGAAACTGAGTAGGAAACTAGTAAGTAGACAGGATAGTATCTTTCACAGGATGCCAATTATTTTCTTTCTATTGAAAGAGCAATTCTTATATTCTTATATTTTGGAAAAAACAAATTGGACCTGGGCTGGTGTATATAAATGTGTGTTTCGGAAACTTTTCGATTGTGTGTGCCCATAATAGCCAAACAACAGCAGTTTCCAGAACTTCACATTACAACGGTAACAAGAGGGGAAGGTCATCAAGGTCACATCTTCACCAACATTGCTCATATCAAAAAAAAGAAAATGAAAATCACTCAGTTTATTTTATTTTCCAAATACTGGTATTAAGTAGGTCGAAGTTACACTTGAAGATATAATATGCACCATTTCTGCATTAAAATGTTAATAAGTTATAGATTTTGTTATGGAATGTACTTCATATTATTAGCCAAAACATCTACTTTTTATTGACGTCATCCATTTAACCATCTCTGCTATAACTTCCAGGGCGAAACACCTGAGTACAGAAGAAATACAGTATCTGGTAGTTAGCCAGTTTGTTGTCATTTGTGTTTTCTATTTTATTCTGTGTATTTGTCTAATGGATCACGACGACTCAGCATCAAAAAATGCAAACAGACAGGAGAATCAAACAAGACTTCCCATGATCCCACGGTGCTGCCCAACGTCATCAAACTAGGTCCTTTGTAATTGCTTTGAATGAGAGGCCGTTAGCAGCAGAAATGACACACTGTGTGTTAAATTACAGTACGAGACAGACATCAGACCTTTGTAGCGAGGACTATCCTCTGCGGCAGAGGAAGGAGGCTTGACCTGACCTTAACAGTTCTATGAGATAAGCATCTTTAACAAGGCTGTCACTCCTCCTGTCCTCAACCCTGCTCCAATTATAGAGCCATTTACTGGGCTAAACGCTGATGGTCTGCCACTGATAAGAAAAACAACCTGCATTCGCTCATTCATCATATGTGTGTGTGTGTGTGTGTGTGTTCTTGTATGGGTATCTTTGTGAGGACCAACAAAACTTAAGTGAGTGCACCTACTCACAAAATGCATGAGTACACACACACACACACACTACTCTAATGAACCTCAGTGGTTACCACTGAATAGTTTCTCTTGTTTGTTTATTTATTATGAAGAATGTTTATACCACCTCAATAAGCTATCAACCTGTAAAATATGTCCACAATCTGTAAAATATTCTGGAAATCTGTATATATTTATCCATATGTCTATTAATATACAGTATTCACTTCACCTTATCTGTATATAATAATCTGTACAATTTATTTATATTTATAGCGCTCATTTATATTCACATTTGTTTTTTATATTTACACTTATTTTTAGAGCATCCCACTAATCCACCCAATCCATATATACCCAACAATTGCATTACTCTCTGTAAAAAAATCTACTTCTATATATATGTATATATATATATATATATATATATATATATATATATATATATATATATACACATACACATATACATATACATATATATATATACATATATACATACATACACACACATATACATATACATATACATATACATATATATATATATACACATACATACATATACCTTTTTTTTCCTGATTGGTTTGTTTCCTGCTGTTTGTCTCAAAAATACATTGAGCTCTGTATGAGAATAGACTGTAAGTGTTTGCCTCACTTCCATGGGATATTTACAACTATCGCACAGGAGTGACGTTTTCTCCAATCAGACAAATCAGTCATGGTTGGAGCTAGTCTAACCGTATCATACCATTTTACTCTGGCACCCCAAAGGAAGGTTACCAAAGAATGGAATCATTGTGGCCAGTTATCAATGGAAACACAAAGAAATATGCACTGCACTGTCATCATAGGGCGAACATACAGAGACAAACAACCATTCATTCTCACACTCACACCTACACTCAAGTTTAGTGTCCAATTAACCTCTGCATGTTTTTGAACTGAGGGAGGAAACCGGAGAACCCAGAGAGGACCCACGCACACACGGGAGGAATATGCAAACTCCACGTACACAGTAAGGCCATCGGTCTGAACAGGATCCAAACTGGCAACCTTCTTGCTATGAGGCAACAATTTTAGCCACTGCACCCACATCCATTTTCTGTTTTTAAATGTATGATTGTGCAACAGTAACAGTAGTATCCTGAACTCACCAGCATCACGTCATCCCCTGTGTTTGCTTCTCTGCATTTTCACACACACATACATACACACGCACACGTCACTTATTCCCCTCACTGAGACACTTAAGTCTTAAAATACTAAGTTTCCATTTACAACATACATCTGTATATTCAGGGTGAAGTTAAGATAATAAGTCATGGTTTCATAAGTTTTGCAAGATATAAAATATACTTGATATCAGATATTTTGAATGACAAGCAATATGAATCAGAAATAATGTTTAACCCAGGGTTATAACATGTAGCGAATACAATACAATAACACATTATCATTGCAATATTTAAATGATAGGAACCTGGTTTTGTCTCCTGGTTTGAGTCCACGGTCCTGTGCGACACTGGAGAAGCTGCTCTCAGGTTGATGACATAAGGCCAACCACATGCAGATGAGGCCCAGAATCCATGGCACTGCGAGACAAGCTCACACTTCCATGATTTCATCTCCATCCATTGGTCAATACAAGCCCCCGTGGAATGCTGAAAAAAACTGCCTGAAAAACAACAACAGAAAAAAAAAAGTGTGAGATTTAATATCCTAAAAAGAAAGTAAAGAAACATTTTTACATTTCAATAATAATCTATTCCAGAAAAAAAGTGTAAATTATGTTCCCATTTTGAGGAAAATATATGATAAAGACATGACAAAACATGACTGACAGCTGGTACTGTCCGATAGAAGCCTGGTGTGTTCAGTTGTCAACATCGCAATTCTGGAGGCTTCAAAACAGGAGTTCAGATATAGCCAGTCACCACTTGAGTCTGATCCATGGTCATAGACAGGTTTAAAAGGTTTATACAGAAAATTATGTCATTTCTCAGCATGATAATAATGACTTATTTCTTCTTTAGATACTGACAGCAGTCTAGAGTAGAACAAAAGACAAAACAGTCAGTTATCCTGATCTGATATCTCCAAAAAAAGTCTACTCTCTATTTAACAAAACAAAACGTAAGTACATGATGAGCCAACATATTGTTTAACCACATGAGTGGATGTTTGAGTTCTTACAAAGAAATGATATTTCCTTTCTCATCTTCATCTTCCCATTTCAAGGCAAATGAAACTGTGTCTTTTACAGTGAAGTTCTGCTTCACTACCAAGCCTTCAGCAACAACCTTCCACCCACTCACACTCGACACACATCACCACAGCGCTGACAACACCTGAACTGGATTAACCACAGAGACACTATTGCAAAACTGAAAAAAGTGTAAAGTGAAACCACTCTCGCAGTAGGATTCTGATATGTTTGATTAACAGTTCATTAATGATAACTACTATACCATAAGTTGAAGTACAGACAGAAAATATGAAACTTTGGTTTTACTGTGACCTGATGAATCAATAACCTATTGAGCTGCAACCGGAAGCAGCTTCCAAAGCTGGATGTAAATTTAACTTGACATTGTTCCAATCCAGGTCTGTGGGCTGGGGTAGAAATGCCTGAGGGGCCCTGTGCAGGAGAGGGCAGTATGAATGAATCAATGCGATTCACACAGACACACACGGACACAGTCCACCCACCACCTAGTAAAGTAGCTGACTGGAGCCTACAGTGTCAGAGGAGAGGTTCACAACAAGGAGAAAGACCGAGCCATTCTTCCACCCTCCGTACTCTCCACAAATGACTCCTTTGTCCGCCAGAAAACAGACTATGTATGTAGCTGAAGAGTGCGAGGTTAGCATTCACCACAGAAACACACACTTAAACATATACAAGCTCAAAAAAGGTATGAACCGTAAACAAACATACCCAACCCAGCTTTTAAATCACACAACAAAAACACCCAGGCATGTCATTAACTTATCCACGTGCACCACTCATGCATTTGCAACGGAGGCTAAAGTAGTAAGCAACATCTTTTCCTATTGACAGCAATCTGTTAACATGCCAGAGGGAGACATCATGTGACCACGGTGGATTTTGCATTTTGTTATGCAACAGTCAGTCCGTGGGTTGGACAGGGAGGAGAAGGTGGTTCATGGCTGCTGCCCCCACCCTGGCACATAAAGACAAACAAACACCACCCTGTCCCTGGAGAGTGCACGAAAGGCCCAAAATAAACTACTGCATGCACACAACTATGAAGAGAGGCCACTTAAAACACTACATGTTCAAGAAGTGAGGTCAGCTAATCCACCACAGAGCAACAAAAGAACTGTGTTTACTCATATTCTCTAAGGAGTGGATTTAATGTGATGTTAGTTGTCCTATTATGCAGTTACTGGGCAGTGAGGATGAATCAGCACCTCCAAGTCTGAGGCCATGCTTTCTCCAACATGGTGGATTGCTGCCACTGGGGTGAGGTTGTGAGTTTTGGTGACTTTCGTTGTTGTTATTATTCTGTGTCTGTTTAAGTTCGAGGACAGGACTGAGACATTATTTGTAATCAGACCTGGTTGAGGGAGCATTTGTATGTGTATACCAGTATGGAATTAGATTTGTGTAAATATTTTCAAAATGAACCTCAAAATACACAAATTGCAAATAAAATATCGATTTAATCATTCAAAAATATTGTATTTCATTTGTTTGAAAATACACATGGTTTTTGGTTGGCGATTCTGGCGATTTGGTTCAAGTTTTGGAGTGACAGCTCAATGGCTGGAAGTACTAGTCACAGGCTTGGAATCGCTGTCTGTCTTAATTGTAAGTATCTAACGTTTGTCAGACTATAAACTCACAATCTAATGTCGACAGGCAAAACCTGGGGGAATGAGTTCCAGACAGACAGCAACTCCTAGCCTGTTAGTCACAGGCTATCCATTGAGCTGTCGCTAAAAAAAATAAGCATCTTTATTCATGTATTTTTGTTTTTAAACTTTTAGTAACATCAGTAAAGTTGTTTTCTTACATCAGTTTCATCAGATAATGTACACACAAATGAACAGTCGTCCGTAACTGTGCACATTTTCTTAAAGCCTGCGGATATTAATCATAGTAGGCTCAATTGTAGAATTGTCTATGTTCAAACCTGTGTTAAATGATACAATTATCATAATAATATCATGAATTGCAATAATTTGGTGAGGATAATTGTGACGGCAAATTGCAAAGTGTCCACTGCCGACCTCTGGACACATCAGACTGTGAGTTTTTATATCCCATATGACACAGGAATGCTCATGGTGTCTGTGGAGACAGGGAGGTTTGAACTGTTACCTTCTGCCACCATCAGCTGAACTGTAATGGTGTTTTAAGGTTACACAAGGTTGGTTGGTCCATCACTTGAGTCGACACTGAAGTACCTCAACTAATATAGATCATGGCCAAGAACTGAACATTAAAACATAAATGAGAATAAGATATTAGGTATAATAGTAGGGCAGGTATTGGCTGTGTTAGTTTTAGCTACAATGGTTGTTAACTAATCTTGTTGTTATGAGATTTATAGGGACACTGAATGATATACAATAATCATGCTATTGTGTGTGTATAAAGGGGAGGGACTGACAGGCCAGGACAAATACTGTGTATTCTTCACAGGGGACAAAGGGAAGCTGCTCTTGTTGGGTCATTTGATACAGCACAGTACAGCTCTACTTTCTCTGTCAGTCAGTGAAGACGAGAGTGAAACACAATATTGCCCATCAGAGGAAACAGGAAGTCATGTAGTCCCACACCGACAGAAGGTATGAGGTACTTCATAGAGACTCGCGTGCAAACATGTGGTGATGATGATATGCAATGTTACATTTTTCATATACATTTCCTGATTAAACACGCACATGCACTGAAGAGGGAAAGCAACACATCATTGCCTTTTGTGTGTTGCACTAATCCACCTGTAGACCCACAACTAACTACTGGCATATTTTTATCTACAGTACAAGGCCAACTTGGGTTCATCATCTTATCTATGGGCCAATATATTTAATTAAAATAGGGTGTGTTTCTATTAAATGTTCCGATGTATTAGGCTGAATTGTGGAAGAAGGATGCCCCACTTTGCTTCACCTTTCGCTCAGAATCATTTGCGAAAACTATTAAAAGAGCTGGATGTTGCTCAATTAACTCAGTCAAATATGGCTGTAAACAATTTCCAAAGACGATGTCATGTTTGATTACTGAATGATGACTATTTTATGATGTATATTTTGATATTTCATGAATCTGTGTTTTATTCTCCCTTTATAGAAATTGTTATGTGCTGTGGCTAAATAAAAGAGACTTTTCATCTCAATGGGTTGAATAAAGGTTATTATAATAATAATAACTGGTCATGGATCATTGTTGTATAGGTCGCGTTTTAGTGCCGTTTTAAAAATACACTAAAACGTCATTTTAATCAAGTACTACCTACACAGCTAACAGTGGAGGTTCTACCTTTTTTTCAGACTTTGACTTTACAGGAGACATTCATTATTGGTTTATGTCTTAACAGGACATAAAGATTATCTGAAAAAGAAAAGCTTGCGGCGGCACTGAACAATTTCCTGGAAAAGACATCTCATCCCTGGCTGTCATTCTTAATTACTGACTTGAACTTGCAGTATAAACTATAGCTGGAATTGTTCTGACTCATCATTCATCAACTGTTTTCAGTGATCTGGAACTCATTGAGGAAGGAGGTGCAACACTAACGCAGATTGTGACATCCTGTTGGGAGTTGGTACTGCCCATATTTGGAACTATAGCTCCCTGGGCACCAAGCCAGTACTAACAGGCAGTTTCCTCTCAATTAACCTTACAATCACCTACATTAAATGCTTATTGCCAACATATTAGCTTTGTATCTGATTTGAAGACCTGTTTTGCATTCATTTGCTACTTTATTAATTACACCATTAAAATGACAGAATGTAGGAGTGATGATTGTATAGGTGAGTGATTCTCTCCATATACTTGTATAGGAAAAAAATGATATTTAAAATAAAATACAATTAAGACTGGGGCAGTTTGAGACTGCTTATTTTTACATTAAAATGTCAGTACCAGTTGTAAGACCTGCTGAGTTTGTGTGAGTCAAAGTCTATTTGTACTGTACATCTTTTACAACTGTATTTAATGATTATTTTGCACAGTTTTATACATATTTGTTGACTGTATTTAATGTCTATTTTGCAGTGTTTTTCATTTTATACCGCAGTATCCTGATTAACCGTGATGATTTTTGTCGCTAATAATCGATTCATCTTTTGGTCCATAAAATGTTAAAAAATGTTGATCAGTTTTTTTCAAACCTGGAAATGATGTTTTCGAATGTCTTGTTTAGTCCACAAACCAAAATGATGATGATGATTCACTTTTAATGATTTCTTTGTTATATTGAGCAAAGAAATTAAGAAAATATTCACATTTCAGAAGCTAAAACAATCAGAATTCTTGTTTTAATAATGAAAGAAGCTTCAAACCGATGATTAATTTAGTAATCTATTAATAATCAATTAATCGAGCAATTGTTTCAGCTCTACAAAACTTGTCATGTTAATCCCAATCAGAGCTGCAGTACTAGAAAGGCTTAATCATTGTCAAATGAAAATCAAATCAAAAACAATGTGAACTCCAGGGGAAAGCCTATTATTTATTAAGTGAATGAAATAAGTACTTTATAAGTACTTAGTACTCTTATTCATTCATTAACACAGTCACAGTTTTTGTAATAATTATTCTATTTTTGATAGATCTATGTACAAGACGATTAAAGCCCTGTGTGGTGTTTAGCAATGACAATGCTAATTTTAGAGAAACATTTGACAAATTCATCCTGTGGGCCAGATTGGACCCTCTGACCGTATGTTTGACACTCCTGCATTAGCAAGTAGTTGTTAATATTTCAAAGGTATGTGTTCCATCTCGTTTTGAATCTATAACACAGTAAAAAGCACTGTCAAACTCTCGGCTCGCAGGCCACATGTAGCCCACCAATCAAAGTGGTTATGATGTTATGAGTTTTCTCTGGGTTGTTATTGTTGTTATTTTTTTAATAGATTTAATTTGCATCATAACTATGTTTATATTGTGAACTATGTATGTTCCATATATATATATATATATACATTGTTCCTGAGAGTCAGACCTTTCAGAATAAAGTCAAAATTCTGAGATTAAAGTCTCAGGATTCAAGGTTTGATTTTATTAACTTTCTTTCAAAATACAATACAATTCCAATCGCAACACATGTATTTTATTTTATTTATTAAATCGTTCAGCCCTACATCTCGCGTTTTTTTTATAATTATTTAAGCAGATGTTGGTTACGTGGGGGAGTGAGTGAGGTTGCATTAGTGTGTGTTTCTCAACACAGGTAGGGACAGCAGCAGCTCTCTCTCACCTGCTGGCTGCTTCCCGCCACACAACAACAGTAGCAGCAGTCTCACAAACTGAAGAGCACAACGTCCCACGACACGAACAACCGGTACAACAGTACAAACTCAGTATGGAGATACAAACGTAAAGAAGTGTTTCATTCATGTTTACTGTAAGTGTGTATGTACGTGTGTGTGTGTGTTCAGCGACAGAGCGCCGACCTACCTGTCAATCACAGCTGCTGTCACTTGTTGTCACCTCCTGTTCCGGTGTTGTCTCCCCTCCAGCGAACAGGCTACAAAACTAACACGTCGTGACTGACGGTGTGTGTGTGTGTGCGTGTGCGGTGACGTGAAGGGTCGCGGCGCGAGGCAGGAACACAGCGGGTTCCTTTTGCACCTGCGGCCACAGCTGAACGGTTCAATGGACCAGCGAGGGCAGGACGACCACTAACTGTCGGGGGGTGAGAGTGCTAAACGAGGCTGCTGACGTCACTAATGTGCTGCCAAAGATCGTGTTGTACCGCGGAAGATGCGTCACTGCAGTGCGGGAACACGAAGCTGGCTGGGACTGGAAGGTTTTCGCTTCACAAGGAGTCATACAGCGATGTCACTGCATTAAAAACTACTGTAATGATCAATTCTACTTTTCATTTGATATCCAATAATCATGTAAAATTTCATCAGAATAACTATTTTATAACCTGATATACTTTCCCGTTGTGTGTAAAAAAAAAGTATTTATGTATTGATATCGTTCATGTTGTTTTATCCTATTTATGGTGTATTTTTTGGCCATTACTGGGTCGTTGATGTTTTTCATTTTCGGTCATCCATGACTGTCCAGGTGTAAATCATATATAATTACCAAGAAAGGTAAGCAACACTGATTTTTCTTGTGCCGTTTGTGGCTTTAACTTTAACAGTATATGGTTATTTTTTCTAAAAGATTATTGCTGTAATTTCTGTTTTGTTTCTTTACATTCAATATATCTTGTCATTGTGCAATGTTCAAATTAATTTAACTAAAAATAAAACGCTGAAAATTGAACATTTACACATTTCGTCAATTAAGACTTGAGTTAGAATAAGACACTTTCTTTGTTAACAGTATTTCCTTTACCTTAACCTAAGGCCATACATGCTTGCATAAATCATAACTTTCATAAGTAGTACCTATATGCAAAAACTAGTTAAACTGAATTAAACTAGCACTGTAACATTTCCTCTTGATGCTACAGATTGTCACAACATATGATTTGAACCAACATTCAGACATTTTTCATGGACTTTTTTCAAGTTGTTCATGCATTTATTTACAATTCTCGTTTGGTCAAAGTCCTATTGACAAAAGCTTATTTTTTGTGGGCTTATGGTTCTGTGCTACAAGAATCCGCATCAAAGTGAGACGTCTTTGCTTCATCACATCTCTGCAACACAATTAAACCTTCAGCCCACTCTTAAAGGGACACGCCACAAAGTTTGCCTCACTACTACACTCGCTGGCTGCAGCCTCAACGAACAGGTGAGTGTTTTGTTATTAGGAATACACATTTTAATATACATTTAAATACGAGTGCGGCTGTTTTACTCAGTAGTACAAAACAGACGAGTTACTTTTGTTCTTCCGTGTCAAACTGTAGTGGAATTGAATTCACGCCATCACTAACTTGAGCTAAAATTGCACTATAACGTGTCTCCATCATGTGGTGGCATTGTATAATCAATTTTCTTTTTTGAGTTTAAGGAAAGTCTTTAATATCCTGAAATGATCACCTCAAATTTACAATAAAGCTTTCCATCACTCCATCACTTAGGCTAAAATTGCACTATAATATGTACTTTGTCTCCACCATGTGGTCAAACATTGTCCCATTAAGGACAGAAGGCGTTACTCAGTGTAGACTGTAAAGCCATTCGAGGCTAAGTGTGTTTGTGATGTTGGGCTATATAAATTGACAAAGATTTGACTATTCTTAGTAGGTTATTGAAACTGAAATTGATCATCTCTCCACAATGTGACATTTTATCATTAAGATACAGATGTGAACTAATAAACCACAGCTCAGTTATGTTGTGAATTACTGATTTATTGCAGAAAAGAAAGCGCAAACATGGGTGTACAGTTGATATGAAAACAAATGTAATTGCGTCGCCAGGTTTCCAAACATTCTTCATGTAGGTCATGTTTAAATGACATCTGAATAATTATAGAAAATACAAATTTAGCTGAATGAAAAATGGCTCCTTAAAGTGAATTTCAGCCAATTTCATAATTTTGTTTTGAGGTACAGTAAGCTGCCAATTTCAGAAATGAAACCTCAAAAAAAACACACCTCATTATACTGCTGCAGATCACATTAATCACTCAAGATAAAGATGGCCGTTAAGATGATTTTTAAGTCGATGCCTTAACTACGTAGAGGGTGAGGCATAGTGTAACATCAGCCATCATTTTGTAGTAAAACATAACAATGAATGGCATCCTGACCAGTGTTAGCAGTTTAGCTAAAGAGAGGCAGACCACGTCAATAATATTCAGTGTAGTTTTCAAACCAATCTAAATTTTTTCCTGTAACATTTCTTTTATATCAAAATATGTTGTAGCATAACAGGCATTTACACCAGTAACTTCATTCTAGCAGACAACAGGAAAATAAACAGAAATGTCATAACTAAACTAAATCCTTTTATGTACTTTATGTAGAAACAGCCACAAACAAAAAAGGCACAAGGAAACTTCTTGAGAATGAACACACCAAAAAGATAGAATGTACTTTTCCACAATAACACCCCATTGTTATCACCCATATTGCAGAGTGGTCATGCTACGTGGAAATCATGAACCACACCACTGCTAACCACAGTGGCCCCAAACATGTTTGTATCAATATAAGCTGAAGACCTCTTCCTCATGCATTCCATATGCAACCACAGTAGAACAAGACATGATTATGACATGAAAGACACTCAGAACAGAAGACCCACTAATGAGACGAGTGGGAATAACTTAATATTAAATCTCATCCCCATCTATTCAGCAGACGGTGTTGACTGCAGCGTGTCTGAGAGGAAATGACAGAGGTAACGTCACCATGGAAATATCATAGAAGGGGGATCAAAAGACGCATCAGCATTGTGTAGCAATATATACACACATTATGGGAAACACTGTTCCCGATAATAAAATCATCCACCCCTACAGTGAAATATGGAGGGCACTGCCTCCGATACACACACACAAGGTAAAAATTACCTTCTTTTTTTCACATTATGTAAGACGCTGCTTACTGATAATGTCAGGCAAGACGAGTACAGGTACCAGAGATGCAGTACTGACAGGACATCACGGACGACCGACGGCGTCAGTCGTCCCGAGGAAATGTCTGAGGAAGGCTGCAATTGTTCTGTATGCAGCGCTGAGCCGCCGGTCAACGCGTACGCTTGCTTTAGCAGATGCTGCTTTTGTTATTTCGACAGTATAACCGTCATAATTATGGAAGACACTGCTTCCGATAATGTCAGGATAAAAGACAAGCACGCGTGCACCAAAGACCCAGTGCTGAAATGCCATTTTGAGGTGTTCAGTAGATATGGACAGATGTGACTCGTGCAGTACCGACTGTCAGTCAACATGTACACATCTTTTAGCAGATGCTGCTTTTGTCATTTCGACAGTATAACTGTCATAATTATGGAAGGCACTGCTCCCGATAATTACTTTTTTTTTTATAAAAGGCAATAAAAAAAATATATTTATAGTGATCCCTGCCACTGATAAATAAATAACATAATAAATAGACATACGGTTTTATTTCAGTGCCACGTTGTTATAAACCTTCTCCCTTGCTTTTCTGAATGACAGATTTGCCCTCATGTCAGGAAATAGACTTTTTCTTTGTATTGTTCCATGTAATTAGGAATTTTCTTAAAAGATGAATGCTGCTTGAGTGTTGCACACTGCCAACTGTCCAACACCTAATTCTAGGTACGTTTTATGCTGCATTACTTGAAATTAATCTTTCAACCTTTGCCAATGAGTCAAGTAGATTTCAGCACAGTATAAATTAAGAGCTCCCAACTCAAACCAGCTCAGATTTGATCATGACAAGCACCAGCAGGAATTATTATGGTAAACAAATGGAAACTCAGCTTAATGAATGGTACTGCCCTTTTATGTTTTGTTACCATCTGAAGCTGGCAATCGGAGTGATTCCTGTGATTATGACCCGATACTGTGCTGAAAAGGGATCACTTTCACTACATCTACTCATGCAAAGGTATACACAGCAACTTAAGTAGTTCTACCACATTATACAGGTAATGAAAAGGTAGATGTAATTAGCACCAGAGAATTTTGTGGTATTCAAGAGTTATACAACTCTTGAGAGTTGATGACCTACGCTAATTTTAAAGTTAAGGCCATGCACATTTATATTTTCATAGGTTTTTTTAAGTTTATATGGAGAATTAAGGGAGAAGGGAAGATGTGGCAACTAATCAAAGAAAAGTTGACAATTACGGAACAGGGGTGACAAATTATATTATAATTAAGAGACTGCTCCTTTTTTAAATCACTTCCTCAGAATATTAATTTAAAAAGCTGTTGAAGGATTGTAGCAGCCCACTGGTTTTTAAACTGCAACTTGTGATATAGTGACAAACCATGAAGGAGGGAGGAAGGGGATGACTTTTTTTTTTTCTTTTTCTTCATTCTCAAATTTCATTACCCAAAGACCAGATGTGCCCTGCTAGTGCATTGGCACAGCCCTGGATGGTCCAGGTAGCCAGACCAAACTGGTAGCGGAACAAGTCGGCGTCTGCATCGGGGTGGTTGGTCTGCAGGTGATCGAGATGCTGGGACACGGCTGCAAGGGTGTAGGAGTCGGAGCCAAGCAGGATGTGGCGGTAAGGACTGTCACGAGGAGACACGTAGGGTGACAGGAAGTTCCTCTCCACCTACAGAAGTGGAGAAACACAGGACGACAAGAGAAGGGTTTTAATCACACCAGTGGTAAGGGGGTAGGATTAGATAAGGGTATACTAAGATAAGTTGGTGTGACTAAGAAAGTCAGTAATTGTATGATGGGAAACAGTATGTTTTCCCTATTTGTTTTGTTAAAATGTGTGCATGACACGTTCAAAATAAAAGTTTTCCAGTTTTGTAAAATTCAAAGATAAAGTGCAGACAGATTCACCTCTCACAAAACAACATGGAGTCAACATGCATTTCCACACAATATCTCCAGTGACTCCTACACTGTGGAAACCTTACCGCCATGATGCGGTCATTGAGCAGGCGGCACTTCTCAATGTTATCCGTGTCACTGTGCTCAATGTCTCTGGACAGTTTCTCCATGGCACGGGAGTAGGCGCCAGCTGCTGAGATCAACCACTGCACTGTTAAGGCCTTGGAAAAGAGCTGGGGCTGCATCTGTAGGCCCAGATATGTCAATTTAAAAATCTAAATCAAAGCAGCAACTGAATATTATAGATGGTTTCTTTTTTTAAATGTGCTCTTAATATGGTTATACAAAATTATTTGGCATATTTATGTAATTGGACACTCACCCTCTTAATATTCCTGACTTTCACATTGATCTGATACACGTGGCTACGGATGATGTCATTGTACTTCAACAGATCCATCTGTAGCAGGTGATCATGGACTAACTTCAATGCCATATGACCGGCAAACTTTGCCGCTAGTACAGCCAGCTGATTAAGTTGGCCGCTCGTCGCCATGCTGAGCCTCTCAGGTGTGTCCAGCATTGTGCCGAAGAAGGGGTATTCCTGTAAGTGAACATGTGCAAGGTCGTCCTGGGTTATGGAGACGTGTTCACAAATATTTATTTCACTTTTGGCAGTATAGCAGGATGGCTTACTTTGTTACGAGGCATGAACCTAAATGAGATGGAAGGAATGCCAGAAAAGGCAAGGAATGGATATGCGGCATTATCCATCTTCAAAGGCTCCAACCTGAAAAAGAAAACAAACAAGATTAAATTGTGAATATTTTCAAAACACTGAACATGAGAGCTAGCCTATACACATCTCTTGTGGGTGTGATACTGGTGAGAAAACTCTAGATACAGAAGCCTTATAAAAACACTGAACACAACAGTCTGGTCAAACTCACACATTGTTTTCCCAGTTGTCTTGACCGAACTCTGAAAAAAGAGTTCTGCCCTTATTTGGGGAATTCACCTGGGAAAGAAACAAATAAATTTAAACATTCTAAAGAAAATTGACACATGGAAAACTGAATTACTTTCTGAATTAGCTATGGGTTTACCTCTTTCAGAGTGCTTTCAATCAGACTGTGCAACAAGGGACTGGCTGCTACTTTGAATCTACCATAACCTGAAGAAGAACAATTACAGTCAGTTATCCTGGACAAGACAATTTCATTTAGTCAAGCTTTAAATATAGCAAAGCATTGAAGCTGCAATAACTGCTAGAATTTGACAGCAGAAAATAATTTTACATGTTATCACATTAATACACACAAAAGCAGTGTACAATTTGTTTGGCTGTGTCCACATGAGATTACAGTCTAGGAGTGGTGAGAAAAAATTAAAGTTACAGCTTATCAACTATAAAGGTCATTACCAGCAGTGCATTTTAAAGTGGTTGACAAAAACCATTAAGTCAATTCCAGTTGAAGCCACTTTAAATATGCTTAGCTCCACATGAATTAAACAACAATTCTTACAATGTTTCCAATCACGGCAGTAACTTACCTGAAACGACACTATCCAGGTTGATGAAGGTGAAAGCTTTCATGTTCAGAGTAGTCAGATGAGCCTATTTATACAAAAAAAGAAACACACAATTTAGCAGGATTATCACTGCATAAAAAGCTGCAGATGGAGAACTTCACAACAAAAACCATTGTGCAGTTCTCACCTCCAACCACTCGGTGGTGCCAACACTCCCGTATTCCCCAGCACTCCAGCTCGCAAAGACAATGCTTCTCCTTGGCTTGAATCCATCTGTCAAAGAGAACAACAAAAAAGTCAGCCTATTTGTGACTTTCTTAAGCTCATCTATTACATACATGAGGTAGGAACTGAGGTGAACATGTGTGCTCGGCCTTAAGATCGTACACCATTATAAAATCAAAACTCCAGCTGACAACTGAGACTTACCGTACTCCACCATTTCAGAAATGGAACGTGCCAGTTCAAGAAGGATGCCAGTACCAACAGTAGATGCAGCAAAACCTGGGCCCCAAGCATCCCTCTGCGCACCTATCACCACGTACCGATCTTAAAAAACAGGGGAAAAAAAACAAAACAAAAAACACAAAATAAGTATGATAAGACATTGATAACAAGCATTCGTCTCTTGTGAACATCTTCACTGTACCTGCATCCACAAGTCCTTGGATGACCCCAAAGATGTTATTTATCTTTTTCTCAGTGAGAACGTTGTTGACCACCAGAGTAATATCATCACTTTCATCTCCCAGTTTGTTGAAGCATCCCCATTCTGCTGGCGCAGACTGACCCCCAAGCTGCCTATTAGAAGATAATAAACATTGTGCAAGCTTTATAAGCCATCATTCTCAGAGCATTTCTTCCATGGTGGTTCACAACATGTTTGAGCCTTACCTCATAATTTTGGTGGCCATGCCTGGAGTGATGGTCTGAGCAAGGATTTTTGGCAGGCCCGAAGACTGGACAGGTGGGAACTGGGAGTGGTTGAAGGAGGGGAAGCCAGGGGTGTAGGGATCTCCTGAACCCATATGGACCTGTGACAGACAGAGTGTCAACATCTAGATTCATTGTCCTGACAGTGTAGAGACCGATTTCTTTAAGTTTATATATCCTGTGCTATTATTTGAAGTTTGAGGTTTTTTTTAAAAAACCATGTACTATACTCTGTGAGCATTTTAGGAGACCTGCTCGAAATTTCGACTCATGTTCACAGCCATCAATGGAATGGCATGACTGATGTCTGGATGCCTTTGTGCATTTACAAGTGTTCCAGCATGATACCGCACCACTGTGCATTTAATGCAAGTCAGTGTCTTCCATGCACTGTATGGCCCCACTGGTAAAAAACTAAAATTGTCTAATTTCTTGTATTAAAAATCCAAAATAACCCAAAACTAAATGTTATTACATGTAAAATGTCATGTCACGTCAAAAATCCACACTCACATGTCCATAGAGCTCAGTGTTTTCTTCCATAGACAAATCACTGGGGTCTGCATAGATCAACACACCAGATGCATTCATTTTGGCAGCATTGTACACCTGTCAGGAAAAAGGAAAAGGTAACTGACAGATGTTGGGAGGCTTGAGGGACAAATCAGAATGTTGTTATTTTAGTTCATACACTATAATCAGTTTATAATATTAAAGCCATATTTAATTAAAAAAAAAATAATAATAACACCCACCTTCTCAGCAAAAGTGATTAAACCAGCTCTGACCAAAACAACCTTGCCACTCATGTTTAGTTTCTTGGCCAGCGACATGAGGTCATTTTGCCGCCCATAGTGTGCATACACAACAGTACTCTGTGGCAAAAAAATAAAATTAGGGCACTTTATACTTTCTTTTTCTTTTTAAGACTTTATCTTAATTTATTATGTAGATTACCGTTACTGTTCCATTGGCACTGTAGGACAGGAATCCTTTTGGAAGCGATGTCTGGCCCTTAAAAACAATTCTATTGGAGCCAGCAGCTGGGGCGATTTGAACCTTAACATAGTGATCATCGGTCCAGGTCTTCATACCATATTCTGTGAACTTATCCACCACCATGGTCCTGAGAACTTCATCACCAGTGGAACCAGCTTGGTGGCTGGAACTACTAAACTCCCTACAGTAAGAGGAAACAAAGCACGATGGGGGGGAAAGGGGGGGATAAAAGGGGAACCAATGAATACAACACAATACAAATAGACATTTTCCAAGAGTAATAATAACAACAACTCACAGCAGCTTCTACATTCAGCACGTGGAGGTTTATTTACCTGAAGACCGATTCCAACTTAGATGGACTGATTTTGTTAGCCAAGAGGTTTTTGACACGGTCCCAGTTCATAGGAGTGGCTGCACCAGTCTCATGGATAATGGGAAAGGTTTTTTCAACAGGGTCAAAGTCTGGAGAGATGGGAGACAAGTCCTTTTTTCGATGCACCAGGTAGCCAATCAAGTATCCTGAAAGGAGTAGTTTTAAGAAACCATCAAATATAGTCAATGACAATGAGGAAAAAGTACAAAGAAAACAATGAAAAGCAGTGGATCTCAGGTTTAGCCCTGTGGAACTCCACAAAACACTTTGTACAGATACAAGCATTCTATAAAACAGCATTGTCATTCAGCAAACCCACTTACCAATGATAAAGATGAGGAGAGTAGCAGCTGCCAAGAAGCAGAGGTTCTTGGGTGAGCGTCCCAACTTCTGAGCCACATAAGGTTGACGAGAGGTGCTGTGATTGAGATGGTCTCCAACTCCATTTTCCCCACCTTCTTCATCCACAGCAGACGCCAGCTTCATCTCCACCTGGCTGTTATCACCTTCCATGTTTTGTGTCAAGTTGAAACGTGTGTAGGAGTGTGGCTCCCCATTAATCTGTAATGGTGGAAAAAACAGTGACGAGGATATTTTCATATCAAGATAAAAAAAAGAAAATGCATTTTTGTTGTTAAAACTGTAATAACAGGACACAAGTTGGATCATAGGGCCTCTTTGCTTCAGATGAAACGTTTCAAAAGCTTTTTCAAGATCTGATTACTTTTCAAGTTCAAGATTACACTTTTAATATGGCAAAATCAATTTTGGTTAGTTCTACGCTTCAGTCAGTCATAATTATCCTAGGATGAGGGATAATCCCTTGAAGCAAGTTGTAGTGTTGGTTATACTTACAATTTTGAATATCGTTGACCTTGCCTGGTCCATTGTTGCTTCACTGGTTACTGAAAAAGAAAGAACGAGAAAAAAAAAACAGATTGGTACACTATAGACTTGTTAACTAAAAAGCCACACTATAAATGAAGTGTTTTCTACTCAAACAGTTGAGTATAAACTGAAGGCAGGGATTTTCTTTTTTTACCCACACACTGCACTACTGTTTGACTTCATGTTCTACAATCAGGGTGTCCAACAACCACATTCCACCTCTTGTCCAAACATTCATTGGTTTCCTTTGCTTCCAATTAGAAAGACTGCTCTGTTTCAATGCACAAAAAAGTCTCATGCACCGGTCAATGCAGACTCCACACCATGTGAACTACACCAGCAGAGGAAAACATACCTAGCTTCCCACAAGTTTTAGATCCAAACACAAGCCAAGGAAAAGGACATTTCAGGTTACCTAGAGAACAAGACCTGAAATGCAATTTTTCATTATCTTTTCAACATGAAGTTTAAGTCTGGAGACAGTGCTGCTCTTCCATCAAGATGCAGTGTTTCTTACTCTGTATCACAATCTTGGTGTATTATTGTTCCCCTGATTAACCTGTCAGTCTTGCTGTATCTACCATTACCATTCCAACAGCAACACAATGCTACTTCATCGGAAGGGCGTGAATGTTGCTTTATTTGATTGATTATAAAAAGCCAAATGGTTAGTCTGACTAGTGAGTATATTAAAAAGAGAGATTTCAATTCCTTTATCTTCCTATCTTATTTAGGATAAATGGAGGAAATGTAGGTTTACATTTTTATTAATTTTTAAACATGTAGTGTTGTAGAGTCAGCTCAAAGCAGCATTCGAAATTAAATGTCCCTTACACAATTGTGCATTAGGCAGACACTGTATGACTTCTGTTGAAGGACTGGCCAATGCCTGGTCATCATGCCACTGTTGACTGACATTTAATTGTATAACTTATTCTTAAATATGTGCTGCAGACCACCAGTGCATGCAGTAACATGTAGTTATAAACCAGAGCCTTGTAGCAAGTTGACACCAAAAAAAAATGTCATGAAGAGCCAGCGACTTGAGCCATGAATGAAGAAACCCTTAACAGACCCTTATCCCAGTTATGGTGCGTAGACAATGATTTGACTAGGAGAGAAAACTTGACTGCTCTCCTGCCCTGTCTGACCTTCACAAAAGAACAAAACAGACAAAAACCTCTCAAAACACACCAAATCTTATCAGGGGCCAAGGAAGGTTAAACTTAATTTGTGACCTTGTTTGCAAGAGGTATGTGGCTTCAGAGATTAATGTCATTAAACTTTGAACTGAATAAGTCACTAAGAATGCAGCTTTGCCACCACTAGGCCAAAACAAAACCCATAAGTTTGAGTAGTCCAATTCAGCTTAAAAATTTATTTTTCATCTGCTAAATACACTATGCAAATTACCTTCAGTAACAGAACAAAGTTAAAGACAAAACTGGAAAAAAAAGCCACAAAGTTTAAGCTTTGCCAACAGCAATTATGGAGTGTGCTCTGCAGCTTCAGTGTAGGACAAAAACACTTAATGGCCCCACAGTCCATTTTACCAGCTCCACTGAGAGCCTAAACTGGACACCACGTGAGGATAGCTTGTATGGGCAAATGTCAAGGGGACACAAACCACCTCGCAGGCAGCGTACCCTAAGGGCCATGCCAAAGAAATGGCCTTGATGAGCTCCCAACAGCATGCGTCCATGGCAGCAAAGATAAAGTGTTCCACTACAAGAAAATGAGGGTGCAGAGATGGTGGAGTCTTGCCATACCTTAACTTAGCTCATAAATAAGTACCGCCAACGTTAGGACATTTGACATCTTTGTTTTTGGCCAACTAGAGGTAGCAATAACTTAGCTCCTAACCAAACAGGGTTTAGTAGTTGAAGAGGAAAAAATTAGCATCAAGACTGTGCCACTAGTAAAAAAAAAAATGTTAGAAATGAATCAGGCCAGGACTAGCTGGTTGGGGAGCCAAATTCCCTCCAAGGCAGGCAGAGCTACATCTGTAATCTTACATACCAAACATGCCAGACCTTATCAGAGCTAATACTATAATAAGATTAGCCAGTAAAAATGGAGACAAATGTGTATGTATATATGTATATGCATATATATATATAAAAAAAAAAGATATACTGGTGTAATTGTACACAAACGCGCAATATTATTCAAAGAGAAAATACTTTAAAATATTCTCTATTATCAGTCTCTGAACTAAGCAAAGGGTAGGACCTGTATCTCCATTGAATAATTTTAGAGACACGTGTGCAACATAGATAGTAAGAGTGAACTTGAGTCACACCCTTCGGGGAAGGGCACAGGCAGACCTGACCTGTTAAAAAAAAAAAGCTGTTGACGAAGGATTTGAGAAGGAGTTTAGGGTGTGTAGTTATAACCAGTTTACCATATACACACATTTTATGTACCATATATTGTTCATTATTACTATTTTAGCAAAAGTCATGTACTGCAGTTCAGTGTTCTGATGTGGCCATTTGACTTTTTTATGAACTTGATGAAGGCTACGTGACAAAACGTGTTGCCAAATCAGGACAGGAAAGACAGGAAAAACGGCACAATAGTTCAGCAAAGAGAGTGGTCTTACATTTGCTACATTTACTGCAATACATAATCAAGCAGGCAACACAGCAAAAGAACATGTAAGACACCAGAAATCATTTCTAAAAAGCATGAATTAAGTTCATCAACTACTTCCCAAGAATAAGCAAACGGTCCGTGAGCAACGTATGATTTCAAATCCGGTTTCTAGGATCAAACTTGTTTCAAAACACGCCTCCAATGCAAAATACTTGGAACTGAAGAAACCTTGAAGAAAAAGCATTGCTTCAGACTATTTACTTAAGCTGCAGCAAGAAGACTTTCGTTGTAATATTACAACATCAGTGCTGTCAACTCAGAGTTAGAGGTGTGCTGTTCACTCTACCAGTTACAGAGTTCAACCAATGAGTGTGAACACACACCTATTTTGCTGTTCAGGACAAACATAAGGGTAGTTTAAACATCAAACAATATCATTTACCTATGCTCTCCTTTACAGTATTACATGACAATGTTAATTATTGCATTCTTTGACAGCTTTCATTCTATTGTTTAACACCTAACCCAAACTGTAATTTACTGCAGTTGCATGTAACTGAAACTGCCTGGCAACACCTCAGGTCACCTGCAGTAATCTGAGACCACATTTCATAAAATCAGATTAATAGAATTGGGTCAATCATATCAAGCGTTGATCTGGTCAGGACACTTCTTCATTCCAATAGGAGCCACATTGATTACTTGGTGATGGAACTATTTTTCTCCTGTTACAGCTAGAGCTACGTTTGCTACTTGGAGCCACGCATCCAGTGAGCACTTTAACTAGTGGTTGAACTTTGCACAAGGAAAATCTTTGGGGATAATGATTCCATTTCAAAGAAGTCTGAGCACACTGTGTGTTAAAATTATTGCAGTTTTATCAGCCCTGTTTCATCTGATCAGCAACAAAAAAAACCTGCAGCTGACAAACTTGCACCACACATTTCCTGTGTAGAGTATTGCCCAAAATGTGGCAGTTAACTGAAGGGACAGCTACTTAAACTATTGTGTATTCATTAACACAGAAATGCATGAATGAAACCGACTGATTATAACGCTTATTATCATGGTTATTTAAAACATTGCTGAGGAAAGAAAAGTGAGGAATGGGAGACAAAAAATAAATTGTGGGGGTAAAAAAGAGGACAGTGATATAAGCAAGAGAAATGAAGGCGAACGAAAAGGGCAAAGTGTGGGAGATGAAAAGAAATGGTGAGAGTGTGGGGAGAGGGGGTCAGGGGTGAGTTGGAAGCATTGTGTAGTGGTAAATCATGTGAGAGTCACACTGGGAAAAGCTCATGAAAAACTGAGCCAGAGGTGGAATAGTGAGGCAGGCAATCTCCATCTACTAGGCCAGCACAAGTATTCTTAAAAACAGCAGCAGTCAGAATTGCAGACATGGCAGGCAACACAGTTGTATACTATGGAGAGGAGACGATAATCATGCGTCACCTTTAAGATGCCATATAAAGATTACAGGTTCTGGCAGTTTGTCTGACATTATTGAAGGGTCACAAACCTTCAAAATATAATTATGTTTACTGGGTCACAATGGTTTGCCAACTTTAAAAAAAAAAAAAGGGTGTCATCTTATAAGGATATAAAGGTTTGGTTAACACTGTACCACATGGGCAATAAATGCTATTTCATTCAATAACATTTTGACTTGGATCTGTGAAATGTTTCATAAAGTAGTGTTTGGAAATCAGATGGCACATTTAAAGGAGTTATTCTTAGTAAAAAACAACATTTTAATATGACGACCATGTGGTCATATGAGGAAGCCATTCATACGTGCTCCATTACTTCCAAGGTTATTTTTTGGGTCGCATTTCTGTGTGCGCAACATAATTCAAGATCGATAGACCTTGGATAGACGTGACCTTTCCCGGGCTTTTTGGCCTAAAACCTTAGTGGATTGGTGAATTTTTTTATAAGGTTCTGTTGCATTAAAATGTATCATAACCCAAATTTTAATTATCAATTTCATATATTTATTTTTTGACTTTACATTAAAATAATATAAGATATAAAAGTGCAGACACAAAATACAGACACCACATTATTTTTGGTTATTCCAAATATGTTTATTTAACATCAGAAATTTTGAGTATTGTTTGACTGTAATAAAAGACACCAGTCCAAAATGTCGGGCCAAAAAATGTTAATTTAAATTCACATACTGGTCATGTGTCCTCATTCTAAGGTCAGACAAAAAAGGAGCAGTTGACCTTTCAGTGATTTTTACAATGTAATTGAAGATCACATAAGATAAGCTAGCCCACTTCACCTGCCCTGACATATGTTCTAGTTAGCATCGATAACGTCACCAGAACGTTGACAGAGCCTGAGCTACAGGTCATGTATGATGACTAACAGCGTGAAGATAGCGTGTTTCGCTTATCTACGCGACAGCTTATTATTGCTGCCCGCCAAGGTCAGTAAACAGTCCACTAACATCGTTACCTTGGAGGACTGGCGGTCACTCAATCACTTGCCGAGCGTGACTTCCGGCTACAGTCGTAATGGCGCTGAGAGTTGTAACGGCAACGTGCAGTGAACAACACCTCGTCTATGCTAAAGCACCGGGAGAACAAATCGCCACCGCCGCACACAGTCTCAGCCATGAGGTCAACACAACGTCATAACCATATGCTCCAAATCTATACCAAAAAAAAAAAAAACTAGGTTTATGTTCCTCCCCGCACATTTTGAATTGTAACCGGAGTTAATTCAATCCGATATGACGCAACAGCAACTCCAGCGAAGCTATAACTCTAATATTATCGAGGACAAAACGCTCACCTTGTCTTCAACACAGCTCAAACTAACCGAATCCTGCAGTGACAGCCGCTGACACGAGTGTCCGCTCCACGCTGCTTTTTGTGCCGGCTGCGCTCTCGTGCACGAGGTGGCGGTGCCCTTGGTTCGCTGCTTTTATTTATAGGCTGCGGCTATTGTCTCACTTCCGCCACCCCTTTCTTCTTCTTCTTCTTCAGTATGGCAGGCTCGACGCAGCTCTGGCATATTGCTGCCCCTACTGGTTGTTATTGAGACCTACATCAAACCCTTTCGTTTGTGAAGATAATCCATGATGAGTGTTTTTGTTTTAATCCAAGAATCCAGATTTAAAAGCGTGCTCATACTGAAAACAGATTGCTCCTTTGACTGGAGTATAGTTTGCACTGGAGAAGAACATGTTTTACTGTCTCACTGTCTCCACACTCACATTTGCCATCAGGATGCTTACCAATCAGAGCAGCCAGTTTTTACTTTCTGTCCCTGCTTGAGAGCAAGTGTTTCACATTGGAGAGGATAATTGATTATTCGATGAATGGATTATAAATTGATTACTGTGTCAACTATTTTGATAATTGATTAATCGGAGTGTTTTTTCAATAATTAAAACAAGTTTCTCTGATTTTTAAGCTTCTTAAATGAGAATATTTCCTGGATTATTTGCTTTGTACGACTCAATGAAACTGAATCATTTTGCTTTGTGGACAGAATAAGACATTTGAGAAACACTGATCAACATTTCTCAATATGTTCTGACATTTTTACGTACCAAACAAGTACCGAATTAATCGAGGAACTAATCGACAGATTACTCGATTATGAAGTGGTCGTCTGTTGCAGCCCCAGTGGTGATGATGTCTCAATACCTCATACAGCCACCATTCAAGAACCCAAACTATCCCTTTAAAACATAAATTATTGTTAAGTAGATTAAGTAGACAGGGAATTAGCTTTTTGGTGTTTCCTTTCAATAACAAACACAGCAACAGGAAGATTAAAAATAAAAGAAGCCACTGGATCGATTAAAAATGTAAGTAGATTGAATTGAGACCAACAATTATTGTAAATGGAAAAAGGACACAATACAAAGTAAAATTTCAACTCAAATACATGAAAAGAATGTGAAATAATGATGAATAATGAGATTATGTAGACATTATAACAGACATTAATCATAATCAGACTGGCCTCTGTGACATGTAAACAGGAATATGAATGGAATATTTGATGAGCAACTTTAAATATCATACTCACAATAATGGCGTATTCCAAATAAAGTCAGATTATTAGTCTCAATCTGATTATTGCTGCATGACCTTATTCTTGTTATTCAGAAAATAAATATTGTCCTCATTGGGTTGATATATCACAATATTGCTGTCCATGAAAATTAATATTATATATATAATATATATCACTGTCTGATTGACTGCAGAAAGCATCTCCTTGAATATAAGATTTAAAAGAAAATGATAAATATTTGAAATAAGCATAATGTAGATTGGGATGAAGTCTAGGATTACTTTGGATGACCCCCAAACCCCCCATGTGTCACAGACAGACTGGCGACTTTCATCTGCTGCTCACCTTGAAACAAGAACAAACATCATACCAACGTGCCCAGTGCCCACATACCCACACAAGAACATTCACCTCAGGCTGCAGCTGTGAAAACATCAGCTGTGGGGAAGGAAAGGAAAACGTGGGCCGATTAGTTTTTGCTCACCAGGGTCAGACTCAGACACTTTTTTTTCTTCTTCTTATTTTCCAGTTAAGATGTCTGGGGCCATTTTTGCCTGTAGCAATGCTTCATAGTAATAACCTTTTGGGTTCCGTTTACAATGTCAGCTTAAAGTGCAAGTTTTGAAATCTCTCCTGGGTTTTACAGACATCAACAAGTCCTGTGATTGGGCTTCGGTGGTAGGCAGGAGCAAAGCAGTCGCCACCGGTGGTAAATTATTAGTAAATCTTTGTAAACAGGTGATTCTTTTTTATTTTTTTAATGCTTGGTTTAACAGTGTAGTTTGTTTACTCTTACTTTTAATTATTGATTATTGAGTAAATATTGTGAGGTTGCGTTACTGTCCCCATAATTGCTCTTTTGGGTGTCCTCGGTAATTGCATGTTTATACCAGGTGCCAGGTGGTTAATGTGTATTTTGTGCAAACCAGTCATTGGATGGAGTGAGCTCTTGTGTTTTTAATTATTTTTTGCCTCTGTATAATTTTCCCACATTTTGTGTGACATCTGCTGTGGACTAGAAAACAGGTGTTTTCCTGGCTTTAGAATTGTTTTTTTTTTTGTTTTTAGTAATAGATATAAATCACAAAGTGCTTTACAATGAAATTATAAGTAGTTCTTATGTATGTGCGTCTACTTTTTAATGTGTTATGTACTTCTAGCATGTCGTTGTGTGTTTTAGTGTAGTTTTAACGTAGTTGATCATGTATATGTTATTATACTTTTCAAGTAAAAGCCCAACTAGGGACCAAGTGTTGCAAACTAGCTATAAATGAGCTATTATATAAACTCTACAGCACATCAGCTGCATTATTTGTATTGGAACTATTTGAACACTATTGTGCCTATTTAAATAAAAGATTCTGTTCTATTCTACAAATCATTTAAAGCCCATGTTCAACTAAAAGCTTGGGTCTTTTTTAAAAGTGGACACAACTGAGGCAGCACAATGTGAGTGGTAAAGCATTCCAAATGAAATCTATGTGCTACTACTTACTAAGAACAGTCTCCTCCAGTGTTATACTTTGTTATCTGCTGACTTGAGATTAAGTCTAGAGGGAGACAAGGTGCAGCAGATCAGCAATGTATCAAGGAGCCTGACCATTTAAAGCTCTAAAAGTAGTATCAAGGACTTTTGTAATTGTATTCTAACATGAACTGGTAACCAGTGAAGGAAAGCGTTGTGGTTTCAAGCCTCGGCCCAAGTGTCACAGGTGGGCAAGTAACAAAAAAAGATAAGAAGATATTTCTCGACTCAGGGAAAACTGAGGTTGGGAAGCATAATGTTTCAAAAATACTACCCCATATTCTAGTAATATAAAACTAAATGCAATTCCTAATTTCTAATGTTTCTGATGAACTCTTTAGGTTCAGTATGTTCTTGTGCAAGAAAGCCATGATTCCTGTGTTGTATATCTTCTTCTTGACTAAACAGTGGACACGATGGGATTTTATTCTGCCGTCTCCTGGAGATATTAGTCCCACTTTAGAGGATTTACAGTCCTGAAAGTTCACAAGCATATTTTTTGCAGCAAAGTCGTTGTTGTAGTTTAAGAATGTGAAATCACCATAGAGACCGTCGCCAGGACGTACAATCACTGCTTAACGCGCTGATGTATGCACTGGTGCTCGAACTGTCTTCTTGCAGGGTTAAGGGATAACTCCCTCAGCTGTGAAATGTTAACTCAGGAACAGATACTGTACGTTTGAGGTGAACGGCACAGCAGTCTAGAAGGTTTCCACAGAGTCCGTACTCACTACTCATGTCACCATAACAATACTCCAACTGTGTGAAAGCGGCAGAGGAAATGTTTTCTCAGGACAGTTTCACTGGAAATGACTGGGTTTCTTTTTTCCCACACAGTACAGCCTGTGTGTGTGTGTGTGTGTGTGTGTGTGTGCGCTGTAAGAAACACACAATATACACGAGAACACGCACATGCACACTTTCACTCACAGAACACGTGTAAGTATAGTATGATACTGCATGTAAAAGTGGATATTGCGGAAATTTTGGGTGTCATTTCGTCTTATGTCTGTCTACGCATGTCAGAATGGTGAATGCAACACAATTTTCTGTGCAAACGGACAATAAAGTATCATCTTATTTTATCTTATATGATTATATCACACTGTTGAGAATGCTATTGGCATACATTCAACTCATGTACATGGATTTTATAATGTCCTTCTTTACAGAAAGGCCTGACCAGGGACAAGGTATTGTAAATCAATTAAAATACAAACATGATGTAAAATAGATTGGTTCTGTTTTTGCATTAACATCTTTAAACCTGGACCGGTCAGACCCAAACTTCCATAGAATAAGGACATTCTCCAAATACTCTATATACATGAACATCGTCAAATTCTTTTGTTACGCCTTTTCAAATGAAAAGTTTTGGTCTTTGAGGAATGTAAACAAGCCGGATACATTTGAAATTGTTAATAAACCCAGTGGGTATGATTACACTCTGTTGTAGAACAGAGATCTTAAATTATAGAGGTCACAAGCATCTGTGAGATGCTGGGGGTTTTGTTGGCTGTTTATGAGAAAGAAAAGCACCTTCCGTTTCTCATGATGCTTGTGAATCCCCATAAGCCACGTGAAAAGCCTCTGGTGTGTTGGTTACTGTGCTGAAGACAATTATGAGATCAGGCTTTGAAATATGTAAACTGAGTGAGTGGTTTTCTCTTTGAGAAGCAAATGACGGTGGTCTCGCTGCAACCACAGCTTGGGATTTAGCATCTTAGATGGGTTCAGTCTTCTGGTGAACGATCTGATGAAAATGGGCCTGTTAATGACACATTGTGTTGTGTATGTGCTGCAGCTATAGACTCACTTAGAGGACAACATAAATTACATGATTTCCAGACGCCAGGTGAAAGAGATTTGTTTTGAGTCTCTGTCTTAAAAGCACTTGACAAACAGATTACCAGCTGTTTGTTTCATTACGAAACCACAGGTGGTTTCCATACGTTGTTTTTGTGTCTAAAAAGATGAAACACCTGTGAAAAGACTGCAGATCTGAAGCAAATCTGTTACAAGCAATCAGGCTTTGGGGTTTGAAAATGAAGGTTTTTGTCTGTCTGCTTTACGAGACATCAGTGGATTAAATTTGGTGCTTGGCCTTTTTTTTTTTTTTTTGAAATTGCAGCTGCTGACACAGACATACCCCCACAATCCACACCAGCAGAGAACCACAAAAAGGTTTTCCTTTAAACAGACAAAACCATCTCCAAGCAGCACGTTTTCTTAAATTCATCTCAGTTTTCCAAAGCCCCGTAGAGTGTAGATGGTCGAAACAAATACGCAGAAGAAACTGCAGAAGCTTTAAAGATTATTACGTGCCTCAGGTAGGTGTAGATATTATTGGCCGGAGTAAATATTTAGTATAATAATAATAATTGGAATTGAAATGAATTGAAATGTAGTGAAATATTCATGTATTCTTTGGCGCCTTGTGGATTCAATCTATTATATTTTGAAGAAAACCCAACAGAGAAGAGGCGGGTGGAAAGTAATAGAGATGCATGAGCAGTTGCACAACTGGTGAGGTTAGGGTGAAATAATAAAGTATATCAGAAGGTGTAATGGTAATAAACTGAATCTAGAACAGATTCACCACCTGTATGGTTTTACGGCAACAAAGCTTTTACTTTCCCTTGGATCCCATCTTCATATCACTCACACATTATCAGTTGTCACCTTCCCTGTGTGTAACAGTTGAAGCATCACTTTAGCAGAAAAGATAAGCCTTATCACTGTCGCACCCATGGGCTCTGCAGCAGGAAGCCCACAGACAGCATCTTATACACAATCAGCCTTCAACAGTAGCCACAGTGCACTGGTGACAAACAATGTAATGTGTGACACATGAAATGTAGTAAAGTTCTTCGTATGTTGTTGTGACATGGTCAGGGCAGCTACATTTGTTCTGGTGTTGTAGGAGGAAGTTACAGGTGCAACACCGCAAGCCATGGATGGCTAAAAAAAAAAGAAAAAGGAGGAAGCAGTGAGTCATTATCATACTAACAATACACAAAAACAGCACACAAAAGCGTCTGTCAGTGTGATTGTTAACATTTCAGCACACACACACACACACTAGTGGATGATGAGGAAGTAAAGGATGAATAAATAAATACAAGCAGGCTGTTTCATGTCCATTGGGATTCTTAAACCAAACTGTCAACTAGATCCTCCGTATAACTTGTGCAAACGTGCTCAAGTAGAAGAGAGAGACCACAGTGGATGATGCAATTCTGGTGTTGGATGAGGGCAGATGAGGTCCCGTGGAAGGGTGAACAACCCTTTTTTCTTTTGCCACTGTGCTGCAGAGAAATGATACACTATCTCCCCAAAAACACAGCCGAGCTCTGGACCCAGGGCTTGTTTCCAAAAAACTCTGACTTATTTGATGACGTAATGGAACACTTTACCTTCAGGTAGTTGCACGCTCTTCATATATGAGCCTCTGTTAGTGCAGAGTAAAATATTAAAAGCTTGTTTAATTACAATATAGTACACACGATTACCTAAATGTAAGAATTGTTCAACCACCATGTTGTTAATGGCTAAACTTAACACCTTTTGAGTTTTAGTGGCAACTGAAGACTACCATAGGTTCTTCTCTTTGGTTGGAATGGAAGAGAGAGGGGGATTATTCAGCTTCAACATGCAAATTTACCAACTGCTGTTGAATTTTACACATCATACCTTTAATTCTACACCACAGCTGTGTTTTTGTGTCATTTGGTGCTAGAAAATTCAAATTAAGGCCTGAAATGACGAGGGCCTGTTCACAGGCATTGACAACAGCGACCACAAGTGGTTGAATGAAGTACAGCATCTACGAGTGAAGTACAAAAATATTTATTAAACACACATTTTAAGACTAACAATCCTTCTCGAATGCAAATATGTTTAACATTATAATACATAATAATCATTCATACAAAAATTCAAAAATACTGACACCAACACACACACACACACACCTTCACGTCTGCAAACAAAGCCAGGCCCTGTTTCATTTAGTGGCTTGGTCGGAAGGGAAAGGGCATCCCTGTCATGAAAGGCTGACCAGGATACTGAGGGTGTGGGGCAGCGTGTGTGGCGAGCGGGGTGTGTGCAGGGTGCGCGGGGTGTGCGGCGATGGGGGAATGAGCTGCATGTGGGCTGAAGGCCAGCGGAGGAGTGTGGATGTTGTTGTAGTACATCACTGGACCTGACAGCACCAACTGGAGCAAACTGGACATACAGAAAAACAAGAGAAGAAAGAGAAAGGTATGAATGTCATGATAGGACAAGAAATGTATAAAGTACATGGCGCACAATAGATTCCTATATAACACATTCATATATGCAGTTGCAGGTGTCTTAGCTGATTGGTCCTGCAGTGGAGTTCCCTTGAACCATTCACAGTCACACTGTTTGTGCTCGTTTTTAAATAAACCTTTCAAATGGTGTGTTGTAGTGCGTTGCTTCAATCTTAAAAGATTGAAAAAGGGAGTCTCCACATTCAGGAGTCTCCACATTCAGGCTCAGGTATTCCCCTCGGTCGTAACAGGGCAGAACAGTTCTGACTAACATGGGATTTCATGTCAACGTTGACTTCTATGTGTTAATATAATAAACGGTTTGCACTGAGTGTGTACATATGCAATGCGGTCTTTGCATTCATTTAAAAAACAAAAAAAACCAGTATGACTATGTGTGAAAATGCAACTCAAAGTGACACAGTCTGATGGTTGTGTGTGTTGTGACTCCATCTAATTCTAAAACAGGTTGAGAATATCCCTATTTTTTTTTTATTTCCTTACCTCTGCATCTGATATCAACTTTAACCACCTTACTCCTTATTCTTAGTTTACTGAGCTTGGAAACATTTTATTTATATTTTGTTTTATTCAGCTGTGACATTATGAGACACGATACAAGTTCTCAGTGGATGTTAATGTAGTCTTAAAAAACTCCAAAAAGCACTTACTTGTTATGGGGGAGGCGGGAACAAATGGCTCTCAGATCCTCTGTAGAGACAATACGACACATAGAAATCAGTCATCAAACATCACAGCAGGAAAAAAACTATCCCATCAATAAGTCTTATTTAACCATATGTTGAAGCTTAAACCTCTGTATCTCTTTAAATGTTGCTCTGTTCACTGGTCCATTATTTCCCAATTACATTAAAAGCTTCAGCTAAAGTTAAATTAAATACATAAACTCAAATTCTCACTTCAGCCTTTTCAAAGTACAATTCTTGTTCTTTGAAGGAACGTAAATAAGCTGGATACAAATATACTGTCTAGTCCCTTGGGCAAATAACAAAAGTAAAAAGTCCTTCCATAACTCCCTCAAGCCTTTTTCATACTTGCGTGAGGCACCAAGCCAGGACATCGGCCACTTTATAGCCTATAAAACCAAGCCTTCAGTCTATGCGTCTTCTTTATTTCCCTAATCACCTCCTCTGTACCAGTTTCACCCTTCCACGCCTCATATACACACTTACCTCTTGAGCAGAGTAGCGCTCTATTGGCCATGGCGACCTGGAGGGCCTGTGCCAGCCGGTCCAGGGTCAGCTGAGACAATGTGTGCATGTCTTCAGATGAGGTATGCGTATGTTTGTCAGCCTGGTCCAACAATCTGGAAAGGTCAGAGGTCAGCGCAGCCAAGGACTCCAGCTGGAGCAATGCCAGGCGGCCGAAAAGCCCCTTCTCATTGAGTATATTTGGCAACAACATGAAGACCTACATGAAGCAGGAGAGGGAAACTGGTTTGTATTATTGTGTCTCACCGAGTGAAACGTACAGAGTGGTTCAAAAGTAATTTTGACTGTCAGGGTCTTTGCCATTGTAGTGAGAGGAAATTGTATTGAAGGAAAAAGCACCAGCAGCTAGCACTGATGCTAAAACAGGCGATGGAACACTGCAAGAAGTTTACCAGAAAGGGCTAAAGGCTCAAATTTCAGATATAGTCATTGAGTTTATGGAGCTTGATATCAGCTTTTTTCTGTGGTGGAGGACCTAGGATTTTACAATATAGTTCACAAAATAGCTCACTAATGAACTGCATTAAACTCTCAAGTCACTACCACTTTTCAGATGTGCCCATGCCTGCCCTGCATGATGTGATCACCACACACATTCACAGAATCTGTGAGGGCCTGTGATGTTAATTCAAGGGCTCAGAAGAGAAACAGGTGCTTGTCTGTATTTGGTTGAATGACATCCCTACAAACCTGTAAAACACTTAAATGAAGTGCAGAGAAAAGAAGACCAGCGTCTTGGTGATTTTCAGTGCTGCCGCTGCTCAGCGCCACCTTCTTGTCTCTCCTGAAAGCCAGTGGTGCTTTAACACACCAACGCACCAACCCTCCTAAAGGTGTGACATCGAGTGAGCTGATTGGCTGACTGCCAGAGAGGGGGGAGTTTAGGAAGGTGATGAGGACCAGACGAGGGTCATCTTGGATCCACGACGCAATCATCTGGAGGAGTTCTATTGGAGGGGTGAGCTCCTCTACACACACACCCAGACACAAAAGAATATTAAAATGACAAAAGGGATTAAAAAAATGAAATAATGATGAAATAATTTAGCTTTTAAAGAAGAAAATGATGACAATGCATAGATTCTGCCGATATTTCTGATTAAAACACCATTTTGGTCGCTGTTTAATGATATGTATTCAAATAGTGCTGGTTTAGCTCATAGGAAGCTACTCCTTACGATACAAGTATCGGATTGGGAGGCGGTATTGTCAAATACTATCTGCAATACCTGATGTGAGGTCATAGAGAGTGGTGACAGCAGTGATGAATTGGCAGCAGAAGCGTGGACTGGTGCTGTGGATATTCTGAAGGGTGGGGACTGAGCCTGGCACCATACTGCAGTAGTCATCCACCAGCACCTGTGCCAGACGCACACAGAAGACTCGGTGCGTTCTCTGCAGGACACAAACACAACCACAGGCTTATATTTAGTACATCCACATTTAGTACAGACTTTCTCACATTTCTCACATCAAACAATTAAGTAGGTATACTTGTGTAAATCCTCACCTGTAGCCAGGTGGCAGTGCATTCCAAGATAGGAATCCGGCCCACAGCGACTGCCATAGAGACCAACTTGCCTAACAGAGCCATGCGGCTTTCATCTGCTTGGTTGCCTTGGAGACTGAAGAGGGCGGAGAACATCAGCTGACGGACAGTGTCACGACTCTGCTCCTGGAAACAGCTGCACATGATCTCCAACAGCTGCAGCTCCTGGAGAGCACTCATCCTCTGAAAGAAATAAACAAAGATTAATGGCTGCTTGTGTTTGTATTTGTATGGGATTGTGCACACCAATCATGTTTTACCCTGCCAGGTGTGTTTCTGTCCTTGGGTGCATGCAGAATAAACTCCTCTATCAGCTCCAGGGTCTTGGAGTCAACCTGAGGCGGCTGTCTCCCAGACTGCACCATGTTACAGATGTAGATGTCCAGATGGTACAGCAGCTCCTTGGCTGCACTCAGCACATCCCGAGGCAGCAGTGACTGACGAATGTCACCCATTAGCACCTGACAATCAAAGAAAAATTCTGTCACAATGTCACAGACTCAACTTTGATAGCCTTCAATTGAAAACATCTACTTTTAACGCCAACGTGTTAACTGTGTCAATGCTATTTCCTGCTTCAGTTTTCAGTCAATTTCAATTCATACAAAAAACGTTTGGCTGGTTAATGACATTCTTGCAAGAATTTAGATTTTTAGACTTCTGAAATATTGTTTCAAAACTAGAGGGCTGAACAGTACCAACTAGGGCATGCACATGTTTTTAAAGATTGAGGTTTGAGTAACAAATGTGGTATTAAAATTATTTACAGACATACAGACAAGTTTACATTACGTATATATACTGTATGTATAAATATATATAGTGTGTGTTTGTGTATATATACATACATACACGTATATGTATGATATATATCAGATATTTAAGATTTTTTTAAATTCTATATTACGCCACTGGAACTTACGTGCCCTGTCTTTTAACTGTGCATTTCGTATTCTCTGTGTTTTTATTGAAGTTCCTTCTTGATATGAAAAGGTAAAGGTTAAACGTTAAAATAAAGTGTTTCGAAAGACACAGTACAATGTTGTAATATTGTACATTGCCACATTTAAGTGGATGTTAACTATAGTTGCTGCTGCTGCTACAGCTAGTGTTAGCAAGGTTAGCTTAAACAAAGGCTTTCGTATATTCCGCCACAGATCCCGCTTCTCTTCACTGTCACATAATACTTTTTAAAAAACAAACACTTGCATTTAGTCGAGCTCTAATTTTAAAAACATGACATACTTACTAGATTATCTAACGGTGAGACTGATGAACGATCCCAAGAGCGTCAGCGGAACGACTTCCTGTCTACGAATGCCAGCGTGGGACAAAAATCAAGCAGTTGACTTTTCATTGAGGCGGCGCATGTGCTGGTTAAAAATGTCAACAAAGACGGTCACTAAGAGCGCATGCGTCACTACGGAAGAGAAGTAAGGCATTATGTAAAAAATAATAACAATTTGGTAACAAAATAAAATTCTATGTAAGGAAAATTAATCAATTTTTTCTGTTGACTGTTATCTGTTAAGCTATAATGATGACATACCCACAAACAACTAACACTGACAAAGTGCAGAAGATGATTATGGCCATATTAACAAAAAAAAAAACACACAAAAAATAAAAAATAAATTAACACAATTTTAAAAAATAAAACAGCCTGATTTAAGAGATTAAAGTCAGAAATCTGAGAGAAAAGTTCAACTTCTGAGAGAAATAATATAATACTTAAATACATACAATAAATACATCGAAAACCAGAATTATGAGATCAAATTGACATTTTTTCAGAATTCTGAACGTAAATTAACTTTTTTCTTAAATCAGGATTCTGAGATTAAATTCAGAATTGTGACCTTTTTCTCAGAATTCTGATTTTTTTTCTCAGAATTCTGATTTTTTTTCTCAGAATTCTGGCTCTGGAATCTGGCCAACACGTCGCTTTGTTGTTTGTGTTGTTTTTTTATTACTTATTTGTTTTTACCAGTAAAATGACTTAATATTATTACTAGATCTATTTAATACATAATAAATAAATACTATTATATGTTGTAAGTCAGCTTGTTAGAACTCATACAACAGTTCTGTCAAAAATATATAAATGAATTTGCCTCACACAGAATAAAATCACATGTGTTTGCTCATGTGCTTCTATATCACGCGGATAGACAACCGCAGTCTTTTTTTTTTACATGTAATAAATAATAGATTCACTGCTGTTCAGTCATTTCAGACACAATTCATGATGAAGTGACTGGCACACTGTAATCCTGTCTAATCTACACGGGGGCGCGCCTCCGTCACTGGACCTCTTGATGGAATTAAAAAACAGGAAACAGCGGTGCACTCTGCGATGCGCGCTCCCGACAGCACTTCTGTCTTGCACTTTACCACCGTCCCGTCGACGTGAGCTCAAAGTAAGAGCGTGCAAGATGACCATCAACACCATGGATAAAGGAGGCTGGCACCGACAGCAAATGTCATGCTTTAGAAAAGTAAGTCAACAAAGCTTTTTATTTATTATTTTTATTTATTATTATTATTTATTTCGGGTGAAATATTAATAGTGGTGTTGTGTATTAAACTGAACGCACAGGCTTAATCCTGCGTGAAACCGAATGACACAAGAACTGTTATAGTGAGTATCTGAATGAAAACAAGTGAATTATTGCAATGTTTTGTGTTATTTTGTACATATTGTGTGTGTGTTGTTAAATGATTGTTAACTTGAAAGGGTCTACAATCTGCTGAGGTCTTATAATTACAGTTAAATTAAATACATCAGTTTATGGATAAGAAATGATTGTATTGAAGATTGTAAACAAAGATTCCACACATAAAGAAGCACATAAGAAAATCTCTGTGTGTGTCTGTGTGTGTGTGTGTGTTCCCTTTACAGATGGAGAAACTGATAGTGGCCATGCAGGACCCTGACATGGGCATCAAGATGAGAAACCAGAGGCTCCTTATTACTGTCATTCCACACGCCATGACAGGTAGTGTGTGTGTGTGTGTGTGTGTGTGTGTGTGTGCGTGTACACTGGAGCCAATGTTTGCCTCAGCAGTCATGCATAATGCAAGAGTGAATTTGGGAGAAACCCGTGCTCTGCAGATTGGAGGGAGAAACTTTCTCTCTCTGTTACTTTGTCTGCAGGCCGTGATGTCATTGACTGGCTGATCCAGAAATACAGAATGTGTGAGGAGGGTAAGTGGCTGCTTTTATACCCACTGTGCATTGTATGTGTGTGTGTGTGATGAAGGATTGTGTATGGATCTGCAGTGATTCTCCGTTTCGGAGTGAACGGCTTGTTGTGTGTTGTTGCCACAATGTGTTGCCAGGATATGGTGTTTTCTCTTGAGCTGACGTGACGGAGATGTGTGTGACCGTCCGCTGTTTCCAGTAAACAGGAGTGCGGCGAACCCCAGAGGATCCCAGTTTGATTAACTCACCCTGATGATCTGGGTTTGATTAAGGTCCCTGTGGAGGGTTCCACCTCAGGAGAAAGAAGGCAGGGGAAGAGTCAGTCAGCAGATGATTAAAATGCAGTTCTTTTCAGTAGCTGTCAGTCAAAAAAAGTAGGACCCATGAACAACTCAGCTTCTTCTTTTTTTAATCACTGGAGCAAAGCAAATTTATCATTCCTGACAGTTTGTTAAAGGGTGAAAGAAAACATGTATGAATAATTAGACTTATTTATTAATCTTCTAATGCTTATCCCCCACATGGTGCCAATCCCAGCTGACATAGGAGGTAATGTGGGATTCACCCTGAACAGGTCACTAGTCCACATAGAGACAAACAACCATCCACTCACACGGTCAATTTAGAGTGTCCAATTTGCCTAATCCCCAAATCTTTTTGGACTGTCGAAGGAAACCAGAGAACCCGGAGGAAACCCACACATACAAACACGGACAACATGCAAACTTCATGCTCCCATGTTCAAGTCATGCAAGTCCAGTCGCCTCCAGCCAACTACTGAAAAAGACCATGACCTGGATTACTGAGAACCTCCGCTGACATGTTAACCACTACGCCAACTTGAGAACTATTTATAGATACCTGAAAAAGATGTTCGGTTGCCCTGGTGATCTCCTGGAGAAATGAAAACAGTCCACTCATTAGTTTGTGTACCTCTTGTTCTTCAGAGGCTCTGCACCTCGGTGGGATGCTGGTGAGATATGGGTACATTTACCCTCTAAAGGAACCAAGATCTCTCGTGTTACGTGCCGACGAGACGCCGTACCGCTTTCAGGTCAGATCATCATCCCACATGAACACGTTCCTTCTATTCCTATTGGCTCCCGCCATCTTTATTTGGCTCAAGGGTCGCCCCTATACTCTTTCATCTCACTCTTTTCATGACACTCACTTCAGCCTCAGCCTTTATAAGACATTTTATAAAATGTCACTTGTTTTTCTCAGACGCCATACTTCTGGACCAGCACCCGGTGGCCTGCATCAGAAATAGATTATGGTAAGAAAAAAGTCAATCAAAGGCATAAGAGAGGGCCTGTAAGGAAAACATCTGGTCAAGAAAATGTGACAAACCACAGAACATTTAAAGCAAGAAACTTTCACTTGACAGTTCTTGTAAGAGTCTGGTTTTTAACAATTCAATTTATTTCTATCTTTGTTGCTTTTTATTCTTGTCAGCAATCTACTTGGCCAAAAAGAACATTAGAAAACAAGGAGAACTGATGGAATATGAAAAGGTGAGGGAAGTGTGTGTGTGTTAAGTTTGCAGTAACAGGCCATTGTCATCATCCTTTGTCTTTTTTTAGGAGAGGTACAGTCTGTTGCACAAGAGGATCAACCACACCTGGGACTTTGTGGTGATGCAGGCGAGAGAACAACTCAGGTCTGTTTAGACCCCCCAACACACACCCCTCAGAAACTCACCCCCCCACCCTCTAGTCACACTCACTCACTGGCAGTGTGATTTATGTTCAGAGCATCCAAACAGAGGAGAAAGGCCGACCGCATTGTTCTAGAATGTCAGGAGCAGGCTTACTGGCTCATCAACAGACCGCAGGTGCGTTCACCTTCACTCTATCTACTAGTCCTCTACTCTGTAGTCTACATTATTCTTCACAATTCTACAGTATTCTACAGTACTTTATACAGTATATTACATTACATTATACCTCATTGTAATGTACTATTTCATTAAATACTACATTAAGCTTCACCATTTTACTTTACTCTACTCTACTGTACAATTCTATGCTATGCTTTGCTATATGATACTGCACTGTACTATACTATGCGATACTATACTATACTGTACTATTATATGCTATGCTATACTATACTATACTATGCTATGCTATGCTTTACTATGCTATGCTATACTATACTATACTATAGTATACTGTACTGTACTATACTATTCTATGCTATACTGTACTATTATATGCTATGCTATGCTATAATATACTATGCTATGCTATACTATACTATACTATACTATACTATACTATGCTATGCTATACTATACTATACTATACTATAGTATACTGTACTGTATTGTACTATACTATACGATTCTATGCTATACTGTACTGTACTATTATATGCTATGCTATGCTATGCTATGCTATGCTATACTACACTATACTATACTATACTATACTATACCACACTATCCTATCAGTTAAATAACACAAAATAATAGAAAAGTGTGTGAAAAGTGTAAATATTGGAGTATATGAAACAGTCAGAGGTTCCTCTAATCTTCACCCACACTCCCGTCTGGTGCCTGCATAAAATATTTAATCCATCTGGTAAAAGCTTCAGCTGAACAGCAGAGAGAGAGAAATGGAGAGAGAGAGAGAGAGGAAGAGAGAGAGAGGGAGAGAGAGAGAGAGATGATACTCAGAGAAATAAAATCATCACTTCCTGTCATTAATTATGTGTTGCGTTAATGACATTGCAGTTCATCTGATTCTTGCATTCAGAAAACAGACAAAAGGACTGCATGTGTTGTAGAGGGACAATGAGAGAGCGAGAACGAGAGAAGAGGGTGAAGCAGAGGCCATCTTGTCTTGTCCTTATGAATTAGGGACAAAAGCATGGAGAAAGAGAAAGAAACCAGGGAATAAAAGTCAGAGCTACTGGAGTGGAAAGCTCAGGGAAGGATAAAAGCATGCTCTCTCGCTCACATACACACACACACACACACACACACACACACATGCACAGTGAACACATACACTCTGAAAAACATATATTTATTACAGTGCCTATTTTATGTATACTATCTTTCCAGCCTGGAGCACATAATATACTGGACGTGGGTCTAGAACGACCAAATAACTTCAGCTCTCGTGTTACACTGGTCAGTGACATCATCACAAACCTTCACTTCCTGTTTTATATTACCCTCTGAAGTATTTCATTTGATAAAACATCACACTTTGTCTTTGCTTCTTGTTTCTGTTGCCTCTTACTGCTGCAATGGTTTCAAAGTAAGTGATAAAGGGAGCTGCACTATACTGTTGACAGTTACAGCGGATTCGTATTTACAGACACACGTGTACATTGAGGGCCCTGTCATGACTTTCTGAACACCTAGTGACAGGGTGAATCTGTGTTCTACGATGAACATTCATGTGACTGTAAAGTATTAATGTGCAAAGCAGTCAGGGTGTGACCTAATGTGATCACACTTCTCTTTACAGAACTAGAACAGTGACTACTACAAAAGCGAGGTAAACATCATGCAGAATTCATGTGCCATCACTTTAAGTGAGTGTGTGTTATTATAGCTCACTCTGTGTATGTGTATGTGTGTGTGTGTGTGTGTGTGTGTGCGCTTGCTCTCCGTCTTTGTTTACAGATTGAAGCCTGTAGAAGGGCCCTAGGAAGAAATCGTGTCAAGTCATCCATCTGCCTGGAGGGGTTCGTGTTGGTTTTATGATAAGTGATGCACTTATACAGACTCACATTCACATCTGCAGATACCTATAAGGTCTAATGGACCGCCTGAACTGAACCTTACTTCTGTAGGACACACAATCACACACACACACACACACACACACACACACACACACACACGCAGGGCTTAGTTCACTCACTGTAAAAGCCACTAATGGATTCTTCCCAAGGCAAGCTGGAATTAGTGGCCATTACCTCTTATGATCTGCAACTCTAATACAATAATGTTGTGTGTGTGTGTGTGTGCGTCTGTGTGTGTGTGTGTGTGTGTGTGTGTGTGTATATGTGCAGTTTTGTGAAATTCAGTGAGCAGTACCAGAACCATGATCCCATTATGCAAGGGTGTCTTCCCAGTAACCCCTGGATCTCCGATGACTCTGCACACTGGACAATGAACGCAGAAATGTAAGAAAGCACCAGCACACTCACATGTCATGACACACACATTACAATAGCCGCAAACTGCAGTAAACGTGAATGAAACTGAATCTACTTTTTTTCCTCGTTTGAGTTTTTTAGCACCCTTGCTGTGGCTTCTTCTTATAATCTATATGATTATCCTCCATTCCATTTCTGACAACCTTTAACGCCGGCGTTAGTGTCACCAGTGCTATTTTTGTTGCGCTTGTGTGTGTGTTTCTGCGTGAGCAGGGTGCCGACCCCGACGCGTCTGCGAGTGGAGCGCTGGAGCTTCAGCTTCAGGGAGCTTCTGAATGACGTGATGGGGAGAAGGGAGTTCATGACCTACCTGGAGAAAGAGTTCAGTGGTGAGGGAGAGTGCACGTGTTCTTAAAATATCTGAGGGTTAGCTTTCGATGATCTGACCCAGCCTTACCTGGTGTAAGAACAAAGGATTGCTATTTTGGGATCATAAACAAACCTTGAACCCCACGTTTATGCCACGAAGGTAAATTTGAACAAAGAATTTCAAACACCTAAGTCACAATATATTATATTTGCAGAGGCAGCAGGGGATTATCTCTTGTGTGCTGTGGGCAGCAGACAATATTACTTAGATGTTGACACAGCTTCTATCAGGTGAACCTTTTGTTAAGTGGCTAAAATCTGTTGGTCCCAGGTGTCCAGGTCCAAAAACGGCTTCACAGAAACCACACTTTAATGACAGGAACTATCCCTTTAACTGTTAATTGATTTCCCCTCATGACATTTTCCAGTCCCACGAGTGAGCGATGGAAGGACTGCGTCATTGGAAAAGTAATATAGTTATTGTGTGGATGGAAAGAATAGACTGAGAGGTATACAGTAGAGGACAATAAAGGACAAATGGCACCCTTGCTTTACTGTCTCATCACTCTGTTTGTCCTGGTGTCTCTCTGTTCTCAGCGGAGAACCTGTGTTTCTGGCAGGCCTGTGAGAATATCAGACATGGAGAAAGTTCCAGGATCGTGGAGAAAGTGGAAGAGGTCTACAAGTGAGTGTACAAGCGCACAATCATGGAGAAATACACACTCACCTGCACATTTACCACGGGGTTCATGACCAGCCTTTATCCTCCTGTGTGTGTGTGTGTGTGTGTGTGTGTGTGATTCAGAGCTTTCCTGGCTCCCGGAGCCGCGCGCTGGGTCAACATTGACAGCAAGACGATGGCTCATACTCTGGAGGGACTCAAACATCCACATCGCTTTGTTATGGATGCCGCACAAATGCACATCTACTTCCTCATGAAAAAGGTCTGTTCTCTGGACCGTTCGCGACAAATCACATACACTTCACAGCAGGGTTATTTCACCTGTAACCATGCATGCATCATCTCTACACTCCACCCTGAAGACGTTCTTATCACGATAACCTCCAAAGGTTCAGGTCAAACCATACAATTTAAACTGAGCCTGTGTAAAACACTTATATGATTTTATGAAGTGCCATTCATACAAAAAAATGTACTGTATGAATTGGAATTATGGCACTAAACCGCTCATTCACAGTGGTTTTTGTCCTTTAAGAAAGTCCAAACTTAACATGCGCCCAGTCTTCAGCCCCAAACACTTTCATTTGTCTTAAAGGTTTTTTGGGCAAATTCACCCTAAAGGACTCAACAGGAAGTAACTAAAGCTGTATATGTTGCACAATTGGTTCTTGGGGAATTACATTATACTGTATTTGCAATGCTCAGATATCGAATGCATTATGTAGGAACGGAGGAAATACAGATTATACAAAAAAGGCTCACTTAATAAAATCTATGACTGTTTAAGTTTAAAATATCTTAAAAAGCCGGAAGGTTAAGTTCGTGAACTGCTCTCAGATTCACTGAAGTGACACAACTGTACTTAAAAAAAACCAAAAACAAATCTATCCTTTTATAGGTTGGTGTTAGGCATCGTCTTAAGTACAAACGCGTGCGTGTGTGTGTGTGTGTGTGTGTTTAGGACTCCTACCCGCGGTATCTTAAGTCTGACCTGTACAAGAACATGCTGGCCAGAGCTATTGTCCCGCAGGAGACCAAAAAAAGGTGACACTACATCTACATTACCACCTTATTCTCCCCCCACTTTGAAACACTCTACCGTCGTGTTGATTTCTTACTTCTCTCCTTCCCTCTCAGTGTCTTCCCCTTCATGAGACGCCAGCGCCATTCAAGCCCCTCCCCTGCGCAGGCGTTCACTCAGGTGTTGGAAGAAGATGGCCGCGCGCAAGCAGGTACCAACGCAGCTGGCTCCCACGTGTGACACCAGGCACAAAAGAACATATCAGACTCCATCGCCGCCAATCTCTCATTGCCTCAAAAAACTCTTCCTAATGTTTCATCTCCAAACGAGTCACAGTCATAGCTAGAAGTTCAAGTTCAAGAAGCTCCCAGCCTCCTCTTAGAGCATGTAAGTGACGTCTTTTTCCCCATGAGCAATAAACAGCATAAAGAGTGAGCTGTATACTCACCCTGCATCGACATCCCATCTCAGTCAGAACATCTGAACAACCAAACCGTATGATCTCCTGTCTCTTACAACCAGCTTCAGTTACTATTGATGTGTCATTTTACATACAAGGTTTTACTAGTTTTCTTCATTCCACGCTGCAGCGTCATGTAAGCATGTTTTCACCCGCATTCACCAACAGCATTCACTCTCAGGTTAAACCATGTGTGTGTCATGTGTGTGTGTAGTCTGTGTTGTTGATTTTGCTCCCGTCTGCCGTTTCCTTTACTGCACAGTCTCTCTAGTGGCTGCATGTAGTCCAAGTAACACAGTAACCTGTGGTTGACAATCTTTTCAGCTTGTGATCACTACGACTGACTGCCGGTGTCATCCTCCTCCCCTGAAGTGTAACGTTTAAAAAAGGGTTTATTGGCAGAAATTGAATATTATAATAATATATATTAAATATGTTTGTACAAGTGTTACAAGTACAATAAAAATCATAAACCCAAACCTGAAAAACCAGCCGGAGTGTGCGTTTTGCTTTTTGAAGCACAACTTTCTTTCTGGTATGTGAAGGCCACTGTAGTCGGACGTCCCTAATCCTAAACACACCTAAACAGTGAGAACATACGTGTCGAGATCAACAAAAAGTTAAACTTTTGAGTTTTATTTCTCATATTTAGACTGTAAGACGAGACAAGAAGGAGCTACAACAGGGTGAAAATATCAAATATTTCAAAATAACAACACAAACCACTCAGTGCAGAAGACGTGCATGTTTTTTTAAATGATCACAAACTCTTTCAGGATTAATCTGGTAAAAAACTTGGGATGTTTTGGCTGCAAAGAGATGACTTCCAAGACAATAATCAGTAATACAATATGATAAACATGTAAAGTTTCATTTAAAGCCTAATGTTGTGCCTGTGTAAGGCCTGGTGTGTGAGTCACTTTGAAATCCTCCACCACAAAGTTTTTGATGAAAAATAAATATCTAATCCCATCTCTTAAAAACAAGACTTAAAATTCTTAATGCTCACATGCCAGGCACACTGAAAAAAAAAACACTATTAAATTTCTTTTAAATTGATCTGCAGCCCTGATCCATGTCAGCTTTGCAGGACTGTTATATTAGCGATGGGGTGAAGCTATATACGAGTACACGCGCGCACAAAGACGTGCATTTCAGCACAAGCACTTTCAACATTTCCCCCGATTACAATAATCTGCTTTACACAATTTCACAATCCACTCCAAGCGCATGAGAGTGTTAGTGTGAGTGTGTGTGTGTGTGTCTGTCCATATTTATAGCACTGAAAACATAAATCACAAAACCGCCCTCTTTATACAAAACATTTATTTTTGGTTGTCTCACTTTTTAAAAGAGTACAGTTTCAAACGTAAACAAACGTGTTTACGGGTTCTCCATCCTAATTGTGCATGCAGTGAGAGCTGGAGTGTGTCACAGCAATAAAACGCCTCTTCACACTTAAATAACAAATAGAATAACTTATTCACTGTCACAAATTAGATAAACAAAACAGTGTTTCAACAACGAAAGGAAGGCTGTGTGTGGAAAAATAAAATATCAATAGGAAAAAAATCACTGACAAAACACAAACTTAAAATAGAATACACACACACACACACTCGCAGGAGGCACTGGACACAATAATCTCAATGTACATTCATTAGGCTCCCTTTCATACACATTCTGTACGGGCTGTGAACATTGTCTTAGAGAGGATAAATCATAAAAGTGGTTCAGGAACGAGGTAAGGTTTCAGTGTGGGAGAATAAAATAGAAGGATTAGATACGACAGAGTTTCGATATAAATTATGTATAATTGTACGAGCACGTGACCAACGCACCGTTTACAGTCTACAAAAACAATCGATTTGTTTACAGGAAGGAGGAGGTATCCTGTATCTCAAATCACTGCACCTACATTTGCTGCTCAATGCAAAGAAAAAAGTACAGTGTTTGAAATTTAGTAACATTGATTGGTGAAGTTGCAGGTGAATATAAATATCCCTTTCCCCAAGTGTCTTGAAGGAACTATGAGGCCTTAAAAGATGTTTAGTTTGTCTGTCATGACAAACAATTCATACAATCAGGCGATTGTACACTTATTAAAAAAAAAAAGTATATCTTCAATTTCTGCCAAATGAAAACATTTCCCCTAAATGTAAAAGGTCCAGTGTGTGGGGACTGAACAGAAAACCTCTTGGTGCCTTTTCCATTTTTTTTTTTACAGTAATAAATACAAATATTATTTTAGGTTTCCATTAATAGTTACCCCTAAACTTCTACACAATAGCCCTTTATGAGGCAGTAGTTTAAATGATTTAAAAGCATTTGTGAGGTTTATTAGGCTTCGCAAAAAGTGCAGTTTACTCTTTTTTTTTCTTTTTCTTTTTTTAAATGGTTGTTAGACGACTCTAAAGATGAGAAGCAAATAGATGAAGATTACATGATACAATTTTTCACCCTGACCTGCGGGAATAATGAAAATACAGGATGCTAACGAGGAGCGGTTACACCATTATATTTTATCAGTTAAGTCAGTGACAGACTGGATAAAAAACATTTCCACAAAGTGCTAGTCATTATAAATATTTTTAACATTCATACTTTAGCCTAATAAAATATTTACCTACAGACTATGTACAAAGTCCTGGTCATGAGGTCAGGCGGTCCACTACCTGAAGGCTTCCACGTTTATACCTTAGCTGGTAAACAGGTGTAAACCACCTAAGAGGTTTCAGCAAGTTTGTCTCAACGTTTTATTATTATTAAGGTTTTTATTTTTTTGGAGAAGCATAAAAACAGTTTCACACTGTGAATATGAGCACAGAAACCACAGACCTATGGGAATATAGGTTGAAATATACCACAGGTGAGTGAAGCCCGATTTAAACGCCATCTCTTGACACTTTAGATAGCTTAAAATAGCTTTCTGTCATCTCTGTGTCACTAAACACCTGTTATCAGCCTGACGTAGTCTTTCACCTCCTTTTAACAACATGGTTAATAACTGCTTCAAAGACATTTGCAGCTCTCACTCACATCCTTGTCACACGATAACCTTGAGACCTCTCTCTTTACTGCATGTTTGTTAAAGGAAGCACTTTTTTCATATTTAAGGTTTACAGCTTGTATTGGAAGTTCTTTCTCTGATACAAAATATGAATATATATATATATACATATATATATATATATATATATATGTACACACACATATATACATATACACACATATGAATATATATATATATATATTTGGCTGAGCATGATATCGGCTCATCCCTACAGTTGACACTGTATTAGCCTGATCGGTGCTGTCAGCTTGTTTATTTGTATCGATATTAAAGCCATGTTTTGATGACATTTTTGACATAATTGAGGAAGAGATTTTGAATGTACTTTTACTGAGAGCACAACAGCAGTGCAAGAAACAGAGGTGGTCAGTGCGGTGGCTGAAACAATCAAGAAAGCCAGAGTGAAAAGATGTCTTTGGTCTTTGGTCGGTGGAAAGAGTTGCACCGCAACTTTAAAAGTGTCATTCAACAGAGCATAAATCAGACTGCTGAGGCTTAGAGTCATTGTGTTAACACCCCAGTGTATGTAGAACTCACACAGAAGACAATCAATCACCTCCATACAGCACCTCTTAACCCACTAGGTGACAGTATAGAGTTCATCCTTGCCGCTCTCACAGAGAGTGTACCCACAAACCCGGGGTTTCCAGCTCCAACGCCAGCTCCAGTTCCAGCCTCTGCTCCAGCCCAACGTCTCCCTGTTCTTCTCCTTTGGCGGCAGCAGGAACACCACGCAGGTGGCCATCAGGATGTGCCACAGCGAGTGTGTGTAGTAGTAGTTTTCCTCCGTTCCACCAAAAACATACAGGCATATCCCAATCAGTGCACATGCTATCCCTGGGATCAGGTAAAGGACCCAACGTTGCCAAGAAGGCGGGTAACAGTGTCGCCGATCCACACCTCTGGACACCTGTCAACAGAAGAGAAACTAACTTAAAGCAGCAAAATGGCTTTTTGCATCCTGAATGTCTGCAGGGTAAATTAAAAAAAAAAAACACACATCTGGAGACCTTGTGGCCACAATCTATTAAATGTGTGAACACAGCTCATGTCATTTGACCTGATACAGTATTTTTTACAGTCAGAGTTAAAAACATAGACGTAAGATCCAATCATGGCCACTGAAGACGCATCAATGCCAGGTGTGAACAGTTGTTCTTCAACCTACATAAAAACTGTTGTCACATGCAGTTTTCACAGAATTCTTACCCATGCAGAGACCATGATCAGCAGTGCACATAGGACCGGGCCCAGCAAATTCCACAGGCCTTTGCGATCCAGCTGCATTGACATGGCAATCAGCAGAGCGCCAAGCATGAACAGAGTCTACACACACACACAGAATAGAGTTGGTAAGAAAAAGAAAGTACAGTTCAAGTATCATCATATCAATCCTCAGTGACGTGTAATGACAGCGCGTGTGCGATACAAGACGAAACTACAATGGTCACCGGCGTCTTACATATTTGAAAGTGTCTCTGATGCGAGCCATGCACAGGATGGTGACCCAGATGGAACAGACCGACCCCAGGAAGTCACAGTACTGCAGGGCATCGTAGTCCATTATACACATCACAGCTACGCCGGGCTGGTCACACGCATGATAGAACTATGGAAAACATGGAGTCATCGCTGTGAGTGCAACAAGACTCGACGCCGACAATCATTAAAAATAGTTAATATGTCCCATATCTTGTTCACAGAGCAATAACGTTACACTTGAGTGCTCTAAAATAAATTAAGAGTATATCAAAATACAGTAATAGATAACGGTTGTTTTGCTGTATTTTAGTTCATCATTGTCTGCTCATGTGACGACATAATAAAGCTGATCTTTCGAGCATTTGTGACCGCAACAATTTGGAGAAAACATTTTCAAAGAATACTTACAGGTGATTGGACAAAGCCTCTGTCTTTCTATCACAATTGATAACGCCGATCATTAGAGGAGTAAAAACCTCAGGTGCTGAAAATGTCGGAGGTTCTGATAAACCTGATGCTGCATCTAGTTGACACTGTTGTTGGTATAAAGTTGCTTCTCGCTGTTGCTTCACGCCTAAGACGTCTGTAGCTACCTGTAGTTTCACTGAATGGCCAGAACTGCAAATGAAGCTTGGAGACATTCTCCTGAGAGAAATTCAGCCTCAAAACGTATATATGCAGTGATACAAGAAGTACTAAATGTACGTAATGCAGGGTTTGTTACCGTGGAGAAGAACATAGTGAAGATGTAGATGGACGCCTCGGTGAAGTAGGAGCGCTTGATGGCCACCACTATGACGGGCAGGAAGAACAGGTTACTGAGAGTGAGCAGCAGCGTTGCCGTCAACTGGCGCAAGTAAGACTGAGCTGTCGAGTCGTCTGTGCAGCCCCAACCGTTCCAGCCTACATACACGTGAACAAACACACTAATTATTTTAGTATCATCACTGCATATGTGTATATATGTATATGTGTGTGTGTCGTACCAGCCTTGCAGACACAGGCACTGTACAAGTAGCTGTAGGATCTCAGTAGTCTACATTCACCATATGTCCCACAGTCCTCTACACAGGCACTGACAAAAAACTCAGGGACGACATGCACCGCGGACGTGTTCCCACAGTCACTGCTGCATGAAATGAAGACATTAAACACGTGAACCAAAAACAGCAACATCATGTCTAATTGAAAGTGTTGTTCTCTGAGGACACAGAATCAGCCCTGCCTAAGCTGTGCTCACACTCACTGAAAGCATGACTGCCAGCCGGGGGGGGGCAAGGAAGAGCAGGTAAAAATAAAATAATGAAATCCATGCTTGTTTAGGTTTATGTTCACATCTTTATCTCACCATTGGAGAGTCTTTTCCACTGGAAACCTGGAGGAAGTACCACTTTGTAAACTGCTCACTCTCCACACCGAAGCCCATAAAGAAAATCAGCAATTTTACTTTGCAGCACACATGAGTCGTTGATGCCCTGCTGACTCCCACTCGTCATCTAAAAATGTATTATTTTGTGATTTGAAAACGTTCATTCTGATTTCTCTGTAGATATTGGTGCAGAAGAGTAAGTGGCTTTCAAATTTCAGTTTCCTTGAAAAAGGCAGTCTATGGATGCGATAAATTGTTAAACACACTCACAAAGATATCATAGATTTAAGCAGGTGGAGCTTTTATAAGGCTGACCTTGAATCCCTTTTTTCCCCTTGTATTCTATCGGCTATGTTTTCAGTGAGGGTGAGCATTCCCGTCTTATGCTGGTTCTTGTACAGGGGGCACACACAGCTCAAGCAGCGCTGACCCTATGTTACCACATACATAAAAATGCTATAGTACGACTTAAAAATCTGCAAAATCTTCATATGCACAGAAATTTACCCTACACGTGTGTGTGTGCATAGACTGCATGTCTGAGTGCGTTACCTGTTACACATGAGCTGCATTGTGAGGTACCATGTTGCTGACTGAGGGAAGGGCAGCCTGACCACAGCTTTAGGAACACTGGCATTCAAGAGAAAACCATAACCTCCAAAGAAATCTGCAGATGTGCACAAGCAAGATTAATCTTATATCCACTTGTATTTCTTGTTATAAAAAAAAATAATAGTTGCCATACCTGTGCGGCACGGTTGAGAGTGGTTCAGATAAAGGACTGGAGCCCCTTGAGAGAGACAGGCCACAACGCTGCTACTGTTCCCCAGGTTTACATTAGTCTACGCACACACAACGAAGACACAAACTGCTTACAACTTAAAGACGTCACATAGTTGAGTGGTTTGTGTGTAAGACTGTAAATGATCAGCAGTACTTACAGTGTTGAGTGTGAGCTGCAGGTTGAGCGTGCCTCCAGTGGCTTGTGTGTGCAGGGGGTAGGCGAGCATTGTGGGGTGTGTGTTTGTGACGCTGACGTTGGGTCCGTTCACAGGAGTATATCGCAGCGACAGAACATCCACCTCCTCATAGAGAACAGGGATGTTCCACACACATGCAGGCACCAACAACAGCGCATACAGTGATGTCGACTCATTGATGAAGCTGACCATGTCTGCAGACAGTGAGCCATTGCCTGGCGACGTTGAGTTGGAATAGCTGTCGTTGCCACGGAGCTTGCGGATGTCATCATCTGCATTAAGGCCTACACTTTTTGGCTTACATCCCACTGAGGAAAACACAAATATTAGGATGATATTAGGAAAACATGCAATGCCAATGTTGAATATCATGATGATTAAAAAGAATTGCGAGGAACAACAATATGCATTAATCACTATTCATGGATAATGTTTCTATCTATATGATTATTATTATCTCCAACCAATGCACTCCTGTCAGATCAAGTGTATATATTAATTAACAAGGATTTACATATACTATATTGCTCACTGATAATTATGTTTTATCCTACTGTATGAAATTATGGAGATCAACATAAAAAAAATATGCTAAGCTCAATAGTTTCACTAAAGGAAACCATTATATATGATTCAGATGGCTGGTTATAATGACAATGAAAAAAAATTGTTTATAAAGTCCAATATTTTGAAATGTAATATTTGGTTTTAGGGCTGCAATGATTCTTCAACTAATCGATTATTAATCGAACTTTTTTGGCAATCGATTAATTGGCTTGAGTGTTTTTTCAATAATAACATTAAATGTGAATCGTTGTGGACCAAACAAGACGTTCAAGAACATCATTATTTCCAGGTTTGGTAAATACCAATCAACATTTTACAACATTTTCAATGGACCAAACAAGTATTGTTAGATGCAGCCCTATTTATTTATTTATTTATAGACAGCCCTAGGGGTGGAGTAGCTCAGTGGTTAAGACCCTACCTTGTGTACCAAAGACATCATGGTTGCAAGTTCGATTCCACCCCTGGCTAATTGTACTTGATTCAATTGTAAGTCGCTTTGGATAAAAGCGTCTGCTAAATGACATGTAATGTAATGTAATGTAATATTTGCTTTATTATAAAATAATTAAATTATGTTTAAATCTATTAATGAGACACTGCCAGAAAGTTTATAATATTAATTCAAGAATCAGTACCTTGCTGTCATTTTCACAAAAAAAAACAAAACTGTGTGGCAACTTCTGGGGGATACGAGTTAAATTAAAGTGCATGTGTGTCCATGTATGTGCATATTCCTACTCATCTGTGTGACTGAAGAAAAAGCACTACTAATTGATGATGCAATGATATATTGTGCAGCCCTAAAATAAACTGTTATAAGAATGAGACACAAGAGGAAGTTGCTATAGTCACCTGTGTAGTTTGAGAAGATACTAAAGGTTACAGTACGGTTGTCTTGGCTGCTCTCAACAACAACTCGTAACCATGAGTCCCATGGAGGGTTAGAGAGCACTGCGGAGCAACCAGTCCCTGAGCAGTTTACTGTTACTGGGCTCTGCTGCAGAGAGGAAGAGCCCAGTCTGAGGACCAGTGAACAGTTCCCACCATCTGTTCCTTCCCCTGATGAACAGTCGGCCACAGAGATGGAGAGAGAAGATGCAAACTCTGGAACATACAGCCTAATACAGACACAAATACATTAACTCTTCCTTCTGCAAACAGCAAAAACTAATGTGGAAAATTACAACACTATCAACTGTAGCACAGTTAAATAATAACATATGTATACAAACATGCCCCGACACTTACTTGAGGCGTGTCGGACTGTCAGGTGTGGCGGTTTGTTGGAGGAATGTACCCTGCTGTAAAATGGGTGTGTCCACCGCTCTCCTGATCGATAGCTGAGGCTGGAAAAAATAGGAGCAGGACGGAAGACCCTGACAAGAAAGATCATTTATTAGGCCACCATTACGTTTAACAATGCTTTAATGACAATATTTCACAATCACCTTCCTGGAACACACACGCAGGAAATATGGGAAACATGTAAGTCGTTTCATAACAGCAATTTCTCAGAAAAAAAACTTACCCTTACCCTAACACTAATGACAATAGCGTGACCCTGGCTCTCTAAAAACTGAAGTGGGGCCCTAGTTAATGTACTGGTAAATCCTGTTTGTCCTACTTTTCTTTGTCAATAGAAAATCTCTGTGGTGAAAAAGGTCTCTGCCAGCTTATTGAGAGCTTGCCAATATACAAGACCAACTTTCAGTCACAGAATTTGACAAACATAAAAACAACAAAAAACTGGCAGTGCCCTGAGACACTTACAGCACATTTGTACCCAGTATATATGTACACAAAGAAAAGGCCAGCCATTGGTTCAGAACACAAAACTACCACATATAATTGTGCTACATAAACAGAGGCTGTGAAAAAGAAGAAAGAAGAATGTGGCCTAGCTACTTTACATAAGAGACTAATGTCCCAAAAACCACTGCAATGGTAGAACAGGATCAGATACAATTGAATTGTATTAGTAAACCTAAATGGAATGCTAAAACCTTATCTTGCTGTTTAAAACAACAAATCAGTTTGAATAAACATGCAGTCACAGTAAATCTGTGGATAATTTTCTCGAGTAATTGAGTACTAATTCAGTCCAAAAAATGTCAGAAATTTCGAGAAATGTTGATCAGTGTTTCCAAAAACATTGAAATGATGTTCTAAAGTGTCAAGTAAAACAAGTCTTCAAACACCTACAGAAATAACAGAGTGTATCAAGATTCAAATATAAATGGTTTGATGCAGACCTTCTGCTCTATGCGCCCGTCATCCACAGGAAGGTGGGCAGTAACATACCAGTCACCAGGAGAGGGGTCAGACAAGTTGAACGTGGTGGTGGTGCTCTGTGAAGCTACTGGAAGGGTCAGAGACAGGCAGGGGCTCCACATTGTTGCATTAGGAAACACCGAACTTATCGGGTTTACTACTGGAGGGGCACCCCATCGAATTTGGCTACAAAAGGTGAGAGAAAACATACATTTCAAAAAGATGAAAAGCGAAAGCAAGTGTTTGCAGAGAATCCAGCAGAGAAACTGGTCGAGCGTGAGACAAGTACGTAAGTGCGGAAGTGTGAGACAAAGACCCGATTTTACTGAAAAAAAGAAGAAAAAAAGAAAAAGAGACAAGCATTACAGTGGAGGAAAGTGGGAGTCACTCACATGGTGACATTTTTCTGTCCACAGTGGAAGTTATTGACTTTTGTGACTGAGAACAGCCAGCGAGCGATGGCAGTCTCCTCTGGAATGTGAAACCTCTGCAGCCTCACGTTGCCGTACCAACTGTACTTTGACAACGTCTGAGCAGGTTTGGATGAGAGCTCTGACATGAACGTCAACTGTCCATCTGTAAGACACAAGATTTAGACCAATTTTACACATTTTTGGTCTCGATAAATGCTGCAAATCAATATAAATGTTTTAATAAAATTTAGTATTCAACTACCTGTATTCACTATTAGTTTCTAATTTATTTTAAATATACGAGTGCAAAGTTTATTCGATAAATGTTTATTTAGGTTAAGTAAATTGTATGTAATTTGTTATTATTGAATTAATATATTTTATCAGACGAGGGAAAATTATTGGCGGAAATGAATTTACGGAGTTATTCTGGGTCTTCCATCCCAACCGTTGACTTTTATCAATCAGAGGAGCTTGGTCTCCTATATGGGCTTCGTTCCCAGGATATTCTCCCACTGTCTGTCCCAAGGGTCAGAACTGAATTGGGGAAAAGGCCTTTATGTTTCCTGCTCCCTTTGACTGGAATTTAAGATTCCAGTCAAAGGGGGGGGGTTTATGATTATGATTATGATTGTGGTCCTGAAAATTACATATTTAATTATTTTGTGTTTTTAATAGTATCAATGGCTTCTGACTGTTTGTCTGTAGCCTTGTTTGGTTTGTTTGTAACTGTGCTGCTACCTGTCTTGACCAGGACAGGACCAGGGCTAGGTTAAATAAGGTTCATTTACATGCTACAGACCCATAAACATTCTCCTTATCGTCATATGTGTAACAAACACATCACATCCTCACATTTAACAAACTAGAATCAGCACACATGTGGCATTTTTGCTTAATAAACGTCATTTAATCATGAAAATAGTTGCAGGTTGAGTGACAGAGTGGATTATTTAGTGAGGTTGACAATTGCTGGTATGGAGGTTAGCTAAAATTAACACATGTTAACCAAATATTTTGTACAGTATTTGAAGATGTCAAGTAAAATAAACATTTCAGTGTCATCGTGAACGCAGTAGAAGTCAGTTAGCAGTAACAGTTAGCCGGCATGCTAACACCCGTTTCCTCCGTCTTAAACAAACACAACAAAAACACGCACCGTCTGCTAATGTCCACGCCGTGAGGGTGACGAGAAGGACACCACGCAGAAAACAAGCCGCCATGTTCCCCGTCCAACCGCCTGAAACATCACATATCGACCTTTATCCACCTGTAACGTCTAATGTTTCGCAGACACTTCCTGCACGTCGCTGACGTTCTTTGATATGTTTGCAGTCTGTCGGAAATATTATGATCGGACGCGGGTCAGACCTACAGAGCGATAACCTGACATTTCCTCGGTCATTTCCGACAGTTTGTGCGCATACAAAAAAACGTATAAACGTAACATATTGTTACGTGTTAGCACGAATAACGAACACCTGTTAGACATAATGATATATGAGAAGTATATTCACATTAAAAATTCTGTACGGTAAGAGAAAGAGAAACGTGAAGGCACCACCGCTGAGGGCTCATGTTACCATGATCACGCAAATTACCTTTGCACGTACACGTTAATACAATTAGTACAGTGTTTGGGTTAAGAAACGAGTGAGAACCACCGTTTGTCTGGTTTATTACAGAAAGTTGAACATCAGCATCATCTTCTTGAGTCTTTGTGTTCAGGTCACATTGAGGATAAATTGTTAACCATGCACGGTTTTCAACATTTTCATTAAGAACTTTAAAATGTAGTTTTTAAATCACCATGGGAAAATACTTCATATGGGTCAATAATACTGTATAGTTTGTTGAGAATCTGGAGCTTCACCTTTATTGACACTGTGGGGAACTTAGTAGAGGTGTGTCCACTGTGACTAGTTATATATTTTATAATTGCGTTGTTCTGTTACTTTGATACTTGGCTTGTGTAGTTGAGTTGCACCAGTCCCATCATGAGTGGTATGGAAAATAAATAAATCCATAATAATAATACTACACAAGGTCACAAATACAGGATAGGCTTTGAAAGTAAACATTCCAAACTAAATCCCTGACACAGGTATTTGTCTTTAAACATGCTTCCTATTCAAAGGACACACGATAAATATCAAAGTGCATTTCAGTTTAAATCTAACTCCTTCATCATAAAAATCATAGAAACGTCACATCATCCTGCGACTCCACCCAGCACCACTGAGCATCATACCCCAGCAGAAGCTCCTCTCTTTTAGGTGCACTTGCCTTCTCTTCTGTCATGTTGTTGTTTTCCGAGGCTTTGGAAGTCTCCGGGGTGAGAGGAAAACTACTATCTTTCACTCCTCTTGACTTTCTGGATCTGAGCAGAGCTCTTGTGATGGTACCAGCACTAACTTTGATGTCTTCAGACAGACGTGTGTCCCAGTCCTGCGACTGTGACTTTTTTAAACTGACTGAACCATGGGCAGGATTATGTGAGGGGTCAGCGAGAGTGAATGGAGTCACTTCTGAAGACTCTGGACGAAGAACATCCAAGGAGCTGTTGTGGTCAGTGTGTGGTGATCGATGACCCGCTGAATCCTCACCAGTTGTTTCAGTGAGATCCTGTAGGCAGGTTGGACTCGGGCTTTCCCTGTCAAAGCAACATCAGTAATGATCCAGATGTGGAGTAAACACCAAAAAACATGTGCTGTTGTGGTACGTGCTTCACTACATGACGAGAACGTGGCACAAATCTTTAAGAAAATAAATAACATTGAGATTAAAAATACATTGTAATCTGTACCTGATCCCAATACAATTGTAATGTCCACAACTGAGAAATCCTTTGTTGCGCACAAAATACACAACACACAGTAATGTGCCAAAAGCAAAAGTTGTTTTAGCAAGGCTATAATGAGCATACAGTATAATTATTAATCAGTCACTTTATTGGAACCTATCCAGAAAATACACGAAATGTTTACGCAGTTTTACAATAACACATAAAAGAAAAACAGCTTCTACAGGTTGTGGCCTACAACATGACCCTGTCGCTCTTTAAAACTAGAATGAATGCACCCGTGTGTAGAAGGTCTTTATGCAAAATTATATTTTTAATGCTAAAATATAATAACCATGGATTTTCAAATGTACTGTTTTACAAAAAAATAAAAATAATAATGAACAAACAGTAAAGTACATTCTTGATCAAGATGCCAAATTATAGTTATTTTTCTTTCCTTGAATGTTCTGACTTCTCAGAGAAGTCCAGTGAGCCAGCTCAAATGTGGGTATCAAAAGATGAATTCAGTTTGTTATTTGCAAAAATAAATAACATGTTTTTTGAAGTGATATATATATATATACAACAACTGTACCTGCCATAGGTCACTGATGGTGCCTGCTCCAGGCTGCTCAGGCTGCTTGTCAAGCTGCTGCCTCGACTGGCGAAGGCTCCTCGCTCCTCCATCAGCCAACGCGTGGCCTCGATACCTTCATGCACGGACACCAGCTGCCGCAGAATCCTTACATCGGCAGAGCGCAGCCACCTCTGCATGGACAGCACGATGAATTGCTTAACATGCCATTCATGTAAGATCATACACTGAATCTGTATATAGGAAGCTGACAGAGGTGTGTGTGATATACATATTTGAACATGAACTAAGACGCAAGTCAGGGCTTAGTCACAGAATTCACTCAGCCTCCACACCAGTGAGGCCCCTGCTTCTGGGCTCAGGAATAAGTGAGAAGGAGTGGTGCAGAGACAGGTCACAGTGTCTGTCATTATGAATGAAAATGAGCAGGTGAAGTGAAGCGCAATGGCACCCAGACGTGTTGACTTTTCTCTCCATGAACAGAGCTGTGATTACTGAAACAAGCTGCACAAGTTCCGTCACAATAAAAGAGGACACACCGGTACGTGCAGGTTCACCAGGAGAGCCTGTAACAGTTGTTTGGACTGATGACAACTTTGTGAGTTTGCTACAGGAGACAAACGGCGTAGATAGAAATCCCCGAACAATGTCGTTTGTTCCCAAAATCTTAATAATAAGAGGTTTGCCTCTGACCTCAGCTGTTTGTTCCTTGTCATCCTTAAAACTATCTATGACTGCATATTAAAGTGGACATAGCTTTTTGGTTTCCGAGTGATTGTCATGATAGTTTTTGAAACTGAAATTCACAGATGTCCCCTGCAACCATGCACGTGTTGGACAACACAACACAAATGGTGTTCTAATTGTTACTTCTGTCCTATTTCCCCAGACTTGTCTTTTCAAACTTGAGGGCTATACGTCCATGAAATACTTTATATGACCATGGTCCTGGTTCATAAAGGCAAGACAAATGATTTGTTTACCTTTGTAGCAGCAGGAAAAATCAATTAGTAGCTACTTTTGGGAGAAAAAAAAATAGCTTTGAGGTTTAGTATTATGTGTTTTGGGGTGGGGGTGGGGGGTCTCTTTTGCCTGAAAGCCCCCCCCGAGTCTCTTGAACGCCCCTGAGGTGGCACTCAAACACTGCAAATTCATTCTAAACACACATTAAACCATTTTGTCTGCTTATTTGAACACGTACAAACACTGTGAGACAAAATGAATAACCGAGAGCAGAATAAGATAAATCTTTACCATCTCTTGTTTTAAAGTGAGGATTCTGTCAGAAAGGCGACCGCTGAAGGCAGAGCTGTGGTCTCTCCACTCATCGTCCACATCATCACCACAGCTCGCAGCATCCCTCATCCAAGTCAGGAGACTCTCTGGTGTTTTCCTGCCGAGCTTGTTTTCCACCTCCTTCAGCTCTGGAAATGAGTCGCTGAGGTTTTCTCCTGCCATTCGTCCGCCTTAAACTTCAGAGTAAAGCAGATTGCAGCACCTCGGAGGAAGAAGAGTTTGTGAGTAAACCTCTGTCTCTCTCTCTCTCACACGCACACACACACACATTGCACAACATTCACATAATGCATTCCCTAATCCCTTACCCTTAACCATCACAACTAAATACCTCACCTTAACTCTTAATCTAACATTACCCTTAAAATTTCCAGTCCTCAAAAGGTCCTTTTAAGAGGTGACAGAATGTGAGGACCAGCCAAAATGTCCTCACTTTCCAAATTGTATATAGGTTATTATTGGTCACATAAAAGAACACACACACACATGAGAGAGAGAGAGAGAGAGGGCACTATGAAAAAGCACAGGATGAGCAGTGAAAACGCTGGAAGTGTGAAGAGAACGCGCTGACTGCCGCTGCTGCTGCTGTCACCATTCACAGCACACAGGAATGGCTGGTATGTTGCCCAGAACATGATGCTGGAAAGTGTAAAAAAAAAAAAATCTCTTTGTGTGGAACAATATCATTCCAGAGGAGCAGGAGAGCTTTCAGTGGGTTCAGTGTCACCTGTGAGCGACGAGCACCTGGGGAGGTAAATGTATTCAAATCAGGTTTATTTTCCACTGTGCCAAACAACAACCTCACAAGAGAAACGCAACAGTCAGAGCGCGGGCGGCTGGCGACAGTAAAGAGGCAAGAAGATAGAAACCTGTGCATCACTGGTGGAGTCAGAAGAACAAAAGAAAAAAGAGAAGCAAAAAAAGGAGAGAAATGGATAGAAAAAAGGATATGGGTACTGATGTGTTTAGTTCCCAAACTATCATATTACATCATTATTTTGGTCAGAGTCTAATTAAATCTTGTATATGGCATAAACTCCAGACACATTTCACTCAAACGCCACTAAACCTACACACAGTGTAATATAAGAGTCACGTAAATCCTAATTAACAGCATTTGTAACAGATTCAAGACGATGAGGCTGCGTTTACCGACACTGATCCTGGAGAAGTCTAGTTCCTGATGAATTAATAGTAAAATAAAAAAAAATAATTATTATTATTAATAACAATAATAATAATAATGATAATAATAATAATAATAATAGTAATAATAATAATAATGAAAATAATAATAATAATACTATACTAATACTACAACTACTACTACTACTACTAATAATAATAATGATAATAATAATTATTATGATGATTATTATAATAGTAATAATGTTATGTTGCACATAGTCAACTCAGTTTAGACACAGAGATGGGTCAAACCAGCAGCCGACATCTGCCACCGACTCAAATAGATGATGTATTTTTATCCACTGGTCATCTTCGTGTCCCATTTAACTGCTTTCAAAATCAGGGTCAAGGGTTATGACAGCTTTATGAGCAGTGTTTGTGTGTATTTAAGTCGTGTGTGATGAAACTGCAGCAGCAGCAGCAGCTTCCAGAGACAAGTTTAAGCATGTTAATAATAATAATAATAATAATGATAATAATAATAATAATAATAATAATGTTTCTTATATGTCGTTGTTTTATTCCTTGTCTATGTTTTGATGTGTTTGGACCTCCAAAAAGAGAAGATCATGGGGATGTAAAGAAATAACTCCAGAATATACCAGTGTCTAGTATGAGAAGAACTTTCGACTGCAGAGTAAACAGTTTTTTACCACTGCTCACTCTAGAGGGAGACAAACACTACTGAATTACTGCAGCCATTTTTGTCTCCTCTTCACTCTAAACAACAGATATGAAAGAACTATAGTTTGATGCATTTAGGACATTTAAGGACAAAAAGAAAACTGTTGACACCCAACCTCTTAGAAAGCGGTAGAAGGTGAATGGATGAATGGATAATGATCACAGCTAACATACAATCAGCATCACAAAGACAGCATCATGTTTCCCACACAAGTATAATAAGTGTATGTGTATTTTAGAGTGGGACTAATGTGGCAAAACTGTCACGAGCTCACATTTGTGATTTAAAAGACTGGACACTGTAAGCACCAGCCTGCAGCCCGACCTCCCTCTGTGGGTTACACTACAGTTTATAGAAGATCATAAAAATCAGTCACCTCCACTCTTAAATCTCAGCAGTGCAACACAATCTCCTGGCTGATTATTTTACCGGTGTCTCGTGTGCCTGCCAGTGCAACGCTGGTGTAATAGAGAGCAGTTCTCAGGCAGACGGCAAATAAATGTGAGCTTTAACAAGCTTTTCTTTTTTTTAAAAAAAAACAAAAAAAACCCAATCTGTTCAGTTATTGTATTGATTATTGAAATTGTATCTTTTATCAACTGAGAGCCGGAAAAGAAACACATTTTTACAGGCGAAATGAGTAATGAAACTGCAACTGGTTGATTAACAGAATGTAATGAAGGCCTGCAGCGAGATCATTTTCACTACAACAATTAAAAACAAGATGGAAATGGTTATTAGAGCAATCTTTAAGCAAAATTGGAACATTTTAGATTCAGTTTTGATATTTCAAACTTAATTTCTAATATATTTAATTAAAAGTTTCACCCTGAAACATGTTTGTTAGACGAGGATATGTGTATTGCGTTGAAATGTTCATAAATAATGATGAATAACCTTTATTTTTAACTGTCCGCCACAGGGCACTATTTTTAAAAGGCTTTATTCCGTGTACCATGACTGCAAATCCAACCACTTTTTGACCCTTAAGTCATAATTTGATTTTTTTTTTGTGTGTGTGTGTGTGTGTGTGCGCGTGCGTGCCAGGAATGATGCAGCTAAATGTCATGTTTTTCCCTAAAACAGCCTGTAGATGGCAGCGTACATTCAGGCATGAGATGTCGTACTCAGGCATTGAACAATCAAGCCATCATATCTGCACCTGTGGGATTTCATTCACTCACCCATTCATTCATTCATTCATTCATTCAATCTGTTTTCTTAAGCGTGCAGGCTGTGTTTCACAGATGAAGCGCTCTCGCTTTCAGCAACCCCCGAGAACTGAGCCAAAGTCAACAGTGTGAGGTCATCGCAACGCTCATAAGGAACCTGTTTTCTGTAGTTTTTTAAAAAAAAAAAAAAGTCTGGGCCATTAATTCAATTGTCCAGTGGTGAAAAATATGTTTTTCCATGATTTCATCCGAGAAAGATAAATGTCCATACGTGACACGGCGTTCTTGTTCATTCCTCAGGCTGACAAAGCAAGCGAGGAGCTGAAATGAAAAGTGGATTTAAAAACAAAACAAAACACAACACAGGTTGTTGCGACCACAGGGGGTCCTGTGTAAAATACGGCTCACATTCAAGCAAGTGTTTTCCGTGCAGCTCAGACCCTGAGGTCAGCGTTACATGAGGTAGAGAGGGGTAATCATAAAAATGCTTCACACAGTCACAATTATGTTCTTTATAAGTCAGGGACTCCAACTTCCAGTTTTAGGGAAATCATAAAGTTACACAAACATAAAAAACGTGAGTGTCACTGAAAGGCCAGCATTATGAGCAGATAAGGTTTTACTGCATGTGTCAGCGCAATTAAATGAGATTTACAGTCAAATATAAAGACGATGTGGGGCGGGAGTGGCCGCACATTTCTTTTGCCAAAACACCTAAAATGTGAAGTGTAGAGGGATGGACACTAAACCCCATGGAGGTGCTGTATCCATACTAAAGTCTTGGATGAATATTAATCAGGAATAAAAAGGCAGCAGCGGCGTGTTTACATCCTCGTGGTGTAATCTGATTCCCCTGTGCATAAGCCTGCAGCGTGCCTTGTGTGTGTTTGCATACACTGAGTCGCGGGTCATGAAAACAGCATTACATTACATTACAAATGAGGCCACTGGGCCAGGGAATTCTTCAAGTTCACATGGCCCGTGGAAGGTCGTCACATGCAAACAAAGCGGCTCGAGAGCGAGGAGACCTCTCTATCAGGCCACGACATACTCAGTTCAGGTTCTCACAGGTTTCCCAACCCTCAAGAGAGACATTTGTCAAGCCAACAGAGAAGTTTGAAAAAAAAAAAAACCATGAGGCCTTAAATCTTCAGTGTATAACCTTTGGTGATTGTTGATGTTATTATTCTGTTGTGTAAAGTACCTTAAAGCGATACTTGAGTAAAAGAACAGTAAGTTACCAGAGAATATGATATTTATACAATAGTTCATACAAAAAAGTTTCAAATGTCATTTTCTGAGGAGTTAGGAGTTGTCTTTCAACTGGAAGGTTGTGGGTTCAATTCCTGGCTCTGCTAGTCTATATGTGTCCTTAAGGAAGACACTGGGTGAAAATGGGCGAAAACTGTGGCGTAAAGCAGCTCATCAAGACTAGAAAAGCTCCACATAAAGCTATACAAATACAGACCATAATACCAACTCTTCTTCTTCTGATTTTACAAAGATAGTTAGAGGTAATGTAGTGGAGTAAAAAGTAAAAGTACAGATAACTTGTACAAGTCAAGTTGATTCTGTCTTCTTAGCCATGACGTCTTCCACAGTTTTTTTTTGTCTTTCTCAGCACAAAACATTACGTTAAATCACGCACATTTCTGTGAGATCCCAAATCCCTCTTCTCCCCGAAATGGTTTGATTAACCACCGAAGAAGTGTGTGGTCCCAAAGTATGTTGTGTCTGTGGTCTCCCATGTTTCTAAAATCAAGTCAGATTTGAAAACCCTCCAGTGTGGGGCAGGCTTTATAGCTGGCTCAGTTAGCTTATGTGTTTGTCTACATATAAATTCAAAAACTAAAACGGGAAAATGTAAAACAACTTATTGTAAAACGGGTAAAAAAATGACATCATTCCAACGGCAGACCTGTCCATAAAACTGTTCGTTTCCATTTTCTTCAGGGAAAAAACTAACCAAATTTAAATTATTTAAGCAATATAAACTCTAGGCTTGTTGTTTCCCTGTGTTTTCCACAGACTGTGCTTTGTCACCCAGTAGCTGCATAATTATAGCAAAAATACTCAAATGCTATCTCTGCTGTCACCATGAAAGATTAAATAAGGACATTTCCCAAAATGAAGGGAAAACAAAACGATATATTTTATAACAGTGTATAAACAAAATAAGCACAAGGAGAAATAGTGGAAAAACTCACTCTGCTCATGAATTCTTAGTTAAGCGATCATGCTCTCCGTGCATCTGTTTCCGGTTTGGAACCTGCAGAGAGATTAAATGCGTGTGGAGAAGTAATGGATCTCATATGTATGGAGGGGCCCATTTATATCCTGTAATTGTGTTGTGTTTATTCAAACCACAACATGAGGCTGAGAATGCATAAAAAAAACACCCAGTATTCACAGTCTATAAGAGACACAAAGAATTGATCATTTTCCACCAAAGCGGCATTAAAAAATATTTAATTACATCTACTTCTAACGTGCAATGTCACATCGGAGCGAAACATAAGCTGTGCGAATGCATTCAAGGCTGGGCCTTTACACAAACAAATCACCCGTGCTGCCTGACAACAGGGGTCATCAATAGATTCCCGCTGCATCAATCTTTGTTGTTTAAACAGATGGCGGCGGCACCGGGAGCTTGTGCTGTGCCTGATCGAAAAGCTTGATAGGAAAGAGCCCAGAGGAGCCAGTGTCAGAGGCCACGGGGCCCAGTGGAGTCTAAGCACATTAACATTCCTGAATAAACAACCCCAGGGAGCGTTATTGTGGAGACCTTAAACAAGATTTTCCTCCTCGAATGCAGGAGAGTGGCCGGGAATCACTCTGTCGTTTCCATCGCCCCAGGTCAGGAGGAGCTCAAGAACCCCGGTGCCAAGAATCCTGTCATTCCTTAGGAAAAAATCTACCTCCAATATTTTGCACCCCATGATTCTGATTTGATGTCAGTCAGGTAGAAGTTATTCTTCATTTAATTTAGTTTGATGAATGTCTGCTTATGTCAGTGCATGGTACATAGAAATGTAAAACTGTGACGTACAAAAGCCAGATGTGTTTAGAGTTTTCATACATTCATTTTAATAACGCACCTTTTAGGTTGTGTTCCTAATAATTCTGCACTATTTTAACTTCACGTTCTTTTCCAAACATCTATATGTATGTATAATAAGTAAAAAAAAAGGTATCATTTTATGTCATGTGTCATGTGTCAGGCCTGTCATTACACAAATGCAGAGATCACTACTAAATAAATGTACTACAAAAATGCTATATTGATAGATGTAAAAAAAAACAGCAATACTGATTAAGGTAAAATTCAATACTGATACCACAGGGAGAGAGGATGTAAGCATTGATCGATGCAGAATCTCATTTTAACAACATCGATGTCTCGTAGCTAAAATTGTCTGTCCACCATTGGGCAGGTTGTTGTTTTTTCCCCTCTGTGAACTGAAAACTGTATATACATATGTATATATATGTGTATATATATATATATGTATATATACATATATACATATGTATATATACATATATACATATGTATATATACATATATACATATGTATATATATAAATATAAAACAGTTGGGTTTCGGAGGCTCAAAGATGCTAAACCAATTTACCTGAGAGTGTGTAACTGCAGAGTTCGCTGATAATCCTCCAGCGGTTTGTCCTCAAGTGACTGCTTTCACATTGTACATGGTAATTTGATCTATTGCTAAAAATGATTGATCAGCGCAGATTCAATTTCACAGGTAAGGAGAAAATAACTGACACGGAATATCTTCATCTTCCCATACATCGGACAGGCCTGTAAAAAAAACATCCAATCATATTGAATGGTCTGAATTAATGAATTGGATCGTGATCAATCAAACCGCCCCACCCTCCAAAAAAGTAGCGAAAGTTACCGACGCTATGCAGTGCTCATGAATCTGTGTTCGTTGGGCGTTCCTGCGCTCTGGAGGCGTGGCTTCAGAGGGAAGTCTGAAGAAAGGGGCCTGAAAAAGCAGTGTACAGTGACTCCAACAGTTATTGTCGTCTAGGAACACATACTACCATATTACTGGTGATTCTGTATTTAGGTGTCACTGTCTCACATTAAACCTTTATTATATTCACACACAGAAAAATTGTTTTCGGTCCAGTATTGGTTGTTTTTTTGAATTCTCTTTGCACATCAAACAGCTGACTGGTGCAACCCCCTATAATTCAACAGCTCTACTTCCTCTCAGTGTTGGTTGTCGTCAAATCCAGCTCCATGTCCTTCTCCCCCTCACTGTTGTGGGGCTTGTGACGTCTGAAGAGGAGGCAGAACCTACTAAAAGGATTCCTGTGGATCAGCCTGGAGCTCTGTTATTGTACAGCTTGGAGCTCAGTAGATATGAGCCCAGTCCAACCTTTCCCTCCCCTGGTGATTCACACATTCCTGGTGGTGGAGGTCAGCTCTGAGGGGGGGGGAGTGGGACCGGCACTACCGCTCCAGACACATCATTGTGCAAATTATACAGCTGTACTTTTTTCACCTTAAAGCACAGGGAGGCATTTTGTAAGTGGTCTTTTCTCCGAGTCTGTGGTCTGAAAGGTCACAACAAAACGCCGTGAGAAAGAAAGTGAAGAAGGTCATACGCTTCTGTCCAGGTGCCAAAAGAAACACAGGTTCCAGTGAGAGTGAGTGTGGTCCATGAAAATGTAAAGTTAATCACAGAGGGATAGTTATAACCAGCCTCTTTGCTTTTCTTTTCCCAACTTTTCTGTCCTGTCTCAGGCTTCACCCTTCCGCCGTTTCTCTGGTTACAGCTGAAAACACAGCTGAAATGAAACCCCGCACCACTGCAATGTACAGTATACGTGCAAAACATTTACATTTGATTGGCACTTTCAATCTTATCATTTGAACCGCAAATCCTCCTCCATATACTGACATGTGACCTCACTGGTGATAGCAACCAGCACCAACAACCTCCAATCCCCTCCTCATGTCAGCCGTGGAACAACATGCGGCACCAGGAGATAAAGAACCTCATGGGTGTGATGTTGCTGTGCAGAGCATATGGAGAGCATCACGGCGTGCTGCTCGCGATGTTTGACGGCGATCAGTGTTGGTGTTCCGTCAGCAGCACACTGTATCCTTCTTGGCCCCCGTTCCCATGGGGCTCCTTCAAACACATGTGGGGGTAATTTGTCCAAATTCTTCAGCAGAAAATGAAATAAGAGAGGATAAAGCGGGATCTTGGGATTTCGAGGCTGGAAATCAGTTTTTAAAGGTTTGGACTTAGTGGGGCCACAGATCTTCAGAGGCTGCAGAGAGAAGGGACTTACTGTGACAAATGGCTTTCAAGTAACCTAATCGTATGTGGGTCAGGAGATTTCATGGAAGCTGCTGCAGGACTGTCATCACGAGGGAAACCAAAGGTCGTCTGTGTGGAACAGGTTGAAAATAGAATGGATATCCAATATATAGAAACACGAGAGCACTTCCCTATTGTGGAAAAGGTTTTCACTTAATGTAAGACAGAGGAAAAAAAACCCTGTAACAAATGTTTTGTTGGGAGCACAATTTACAAAATGGACATCATGCGCTATTGAAGAAGACCTGAAACTAGTAAATTAACAATTAACATGTTTAGTGACATTGTAAATCAATTTCTTTTTGCTATTTTTTGGCTATTCAATATATTCTTACTTCCTAGTTGTCCTCAACCAGCAAACCAGAGGACTACGTACAATTTTAGGTATCTGAACATTATACAATTGTATTATTGGTACCAAAGGGTCATGGGTTGTTCAAACTGAAAATGATTCATTCCTTATGGATAAATTCAGAGTAGATTTCTGCCCAACGACAAATCAGAACACTTATGAATCTTTGGGGGCGCTATGTCGTAAAACATCACGCTTGTGCAGGTCACACTGTACATTCACTAAAGATACTGATAATGTATCAAGCCAAAACAAAAAAAGCCACGATTACACAGACTGCGAGGTGTCATGGTCATAGTCATCCAAATCAGGATATGGCAGAATATTTGGGTTTAAACACTTACGTTAAAAGATAAGATTCAGATAGGTGACATTTCCTGGTGATGCTCATCTTTAAATGTCTCTATATCTAAAAACAAAACCCAGTAATCGCCAAACGTAACATGTATTAGAAATCCTTTCAAATCATCAGGAGTGGAAGGCTCAAGGTTCAGGAAGAATTATCTTACTGCCTCACAAGACAAAGGGTTGTGGTCAAAAGGAATGTGACATTCACAGCAGTAACATCGACTCAGAGGTTGGTATCGACATAATGTGGTTTGGGACGACAGACTGGGCCAAAATCACACCCCCGAGGCCTCAACAGCAATAAAAGATGCTGTAAAGAAGGAATGGTTTGGACTGTTAGCTGTGCATCCACGGCGTGACTTTCATTTTCAGCACAGCATGGGACGTCCCACATGGGCTGCCTGGTTAAGGTGTTGACGGAGAACCTGAAAAAAAACGCCAAGGAAAGAATTTGACTGTCAACAAAACGGTTTCATTTAAATCCAAGCCTTGATGACATTTTGACTCCCGGTCAGTGTCCCCCGTCTTCATGTCCATGACGCCTGAAAGGTTGTGATGGCAGAGATTTGGTCTCCCTCTTGATGTTTACATTCTCCAGACACAGGGGAGGATGAAGAGAAAAAGAGGGAAAAATGGAAACAGAGAGAGAGAGAGAGAGAGAGAGGGAATTACTTACAGCTGTGGCGCTGCAACCCCAACGCCGTCCAAGACTGAGGACCTCTGGGCATGGACACAATACATTATGGCAAACATCAAGGTTTAGAATCCTATTTTATGAGGGGTGTTTGCATGTATTGTATGTGAATGAGTGAGGGGAATAACCTCTAAACATGTTTAAAGCCTGCTGTTTTCCCTTTGCTTTTGTTTCGGTTCGAGTCACCAGAACATTTGCAAGTGATGAATGTACGCGTACACTACTGGAGGGACTTGAGAGGAGGTGCGTTTCTGTGTGTACTGCATGTGTTTCAGTTGGTCGTCCTGGAAACTGACTGTGTGCCACGAGCCGAGCAAAGAAAAACTCTCTTAAAGTCTGAGAGCTTGGCGCGGCGCAAAAGCAGAGGTCTCCTGAGGAGCCGAGGCCAGTCGCGGTGGTGTTCTGTCAATAAGAAAAGAAAAAAAACCAAAACATGCCTGGGGGACATTTAAAGAGGTCACTTATCAGGGAGAGAATTTGGAGGGTGTGCCTCACTTCCTGTCAGCATCTGTCATGGAGAGGACAAATACCAGTGGTGTGATGTGTCGTCAACCTGTTCAATGTTGGACCAGTGAGCAGCTTTATCGAGGAATGAACCTTTTCTTCCATATTATTTTTTTTACATTTACATTTAAGATGCTCTTGGACGAGCAGGGTCTTCAAGATCTTCTTGAGGGACGCCCCTGTTCTGGTAGCGCTCGGTAGGTCATTCCACCAGCACGGAACGGCGCACGAAAAGAGTCTGGATTGTCTTGTATGGGGTGTTGGCGCCGCCAGACAACAATGCTTTGACGAACGGAGTAGTCGAGGGGTAACATAAGCCTTTTTATCTGAACTGTTGATCGATTATTGTTGTTTTTTTTTGTCAAATGCAGGCCAAAACAAAGAAGGAGTAACCAGTAAAGCGGTCCTCTATTTGTTACATTGAGCATTCAGTACGTTTACATGCAAACGTTCATCGAGCTAAGGCCGTAGTCCGACTAAGACAGGCAATCGGAGGAAGGAGAAAATCGATTTATTGGCTGTGTATGTCTTTGACTCCGCCTCCATAAGCCAGTGCGTATTGAGTCAGTTTCCTGTTGACCTTTACGTCGCAGAATCGTGATACACATCAGACCTAGCGTGGCTCTTGTGGTTGCTGTCCGAAGAAAAACACAGCACTGCAGCTCATACGTCGTCTCCTCCTACTTCCGTGACTAAGCGTATACATGCAGGAGTAATTGGACTATGAATCGCATTATCCAGGTGTGTTAGTCTGACTAACTGAAGACTATCTCGATTTTAGTCGGACTATCATGTTTACATGACATTAAGAAAACCAAATGATTGTCATAGTCTGACTAAAATCAGACTTTTATTAACGTGCATTGAAATACACAGACTATTTGTTTAACACTACACCTTTAGGTGTGTATACAAGTTTGTGTGTGTGTGTGTGTGTGTGTGTGTGTAGAGATTAACAATGAAAGAGAATAACTGATGACTTCAGAACAACCACAGTGGAACAGAGCTCCACAGTCCATGAGAGGAATTTATAAATCACACGGGGTAATAACCCACAAATACCAGGGGTTGAACTGTGGTGCGAAAAGCACAACAACTGTTTTTCCTCCAAACCACATGAAAAGGATCTCACTATTAGAATGTTAAGCTCTGCTGGTCAAGAAAGAGGAAAATGAGTCCAGCTGAATACGTGAAGGAAACGGAGCTGTGCCATTTGTTGGTCTGGTTCATACTAAAAATATCCTCGCGCTGCCGTCTCTATCACTTTCAATTACAGTCGACTACATCTTTGAGAAAATCTTTTACCAGTGATGGTTTATTGGAGCAGGTCAAGACTGGTTCACGTAAGATAAACATTTTGTTAAGCCTTTGGTAATAGAAGTGGACGCTTTGGCGAACAGAGAAAAAACGCACTGCCATTTTTGGTAGCATAGACGTTCTTACACCCTGTTTAAATCACTCAGATCAAAACACCCTTGTGTTTGGTTTGGAGCACAGAAGAAGAAAGAGAGATGAAAATATATGTCACTCAGACGACGGTAACAAGTTAGTGTAGAACACCAACAGGCCACGTTCCAGACTGTTTGGACTGGGGAGAACATCAAAAGACGTTGACTCACTCGCTCGCACTTAAACTGCCGGACTTCAAGCTGAAGTGCACAAATATTACAGTTGAACAAATGACGTGGAAAACATTGTCAAATGAACTCACACAATCCCGATGAGGCCCCTATGAGGCTGAGTTGGCCCTGAACCGCGACGCGTGTGTAAAAACAAAAGTCATCTTGATAAAGAAAATGACTAGTGACAAATGAAAATGAATGTTATGATACAACAAAACCTAAGCTCTATAACACACAGAGTATTACTTAGACATGTACCTGGTTAAGAAACTGGAAAGAGCGGCTTAGAGTAGTTATCATATACGACGGTTGCTCCACAGCAGAACTGCCCCTCAGTAAGGTCCTAAAATCTGAACGTAATTCGCAGCTTTTGAAACAAATCAGTTCTAATCTTTCTGGACAATGCGCCTGATCCACTGAAAACCGTGGCTCACGTGAACGCATTAGCCCCCCCATGAACCCACTCGCACACTGACCGCTAACGTGGTGTTATAGTCCGGACTGTGCCCTATATAAACTGTATAATGGAGAAACGTCACCTTACACTGGATAATGTAAGACGTTCAGGCAAATAATGCTGCTTCTAAGCATTCTCATATGTGAATATACGCCCCTCCTCATGCATAGTTTCTGTGTGGAGTATATATTATTCCAGAGGGCCGTTGGGGAGAAGGGTTACAGCCTGGAATGTACACCATTTCCCCACAGGAAGTTAAGCATGAAGTCTACCATTACCCCACACCCAGATCTCTCCATCACACCAGCAGCTCGCCTGCTTCTGGATTCTAAAACAAAAGTCAAGAGGTATGCACGCTTTCACATAGGGCACACAAAATTAACATCAGCTGCTTTGGATGTTTCCTTTCATTTATTCAAGACACTTTATCTTTGATGCGTCTTACACAGTTTGTACAAAATATCACATGACATTACAAAAATAGTGAAATACATTTTGTTCTTGTTTTTAATAAAAAGTGTAATGAAGCCGTCTACACGGAGAGCTTTGTTTTTAAACTTAACATTCACAAGTTGTCAGCTTGACCGGATGACGTCTGCCAAGATTTGTCTCTTTAAAGCAGCATGTTTGACGTTTACACAGGTCTCGACACAAAGTCATAGTGGGCATTTCTATATTGTTTTCAAAGTACACGCTGTATATACATAAAGACGGTATTTTTTACCATTCTGTATTAAAGTATACAGACTAGTTTTTCTATCAATGTCAGATTTAAGTTTGAGTCAGTACAAACTAAACAAGGATGACACTTTCAGTCAGTGGTTTTCAGGATTATTTCTGCTTAAACATTAACTACATCGATATCATGCAATCAAATTAGCATGACGACTCTTTAAAGCTGTAATACACAGTTATTGTCAGGCTTCTTGTGTAACTCTACAAGGTCTTATGAGCTAAAAACAAACCAAAACCAAAACAACCATTAAACTGAGCTTATGTCTAGAAAAAAATGATTGTACCTGACCGCTGTTCTAGTCGCCGTCTTACTTTGAAAGTATATAAATGTTGATATAACACACAGTATATCACAGGATTTCTCAGTGTTGTGAATACTCATATTGATTCGTAACAGTAAAAATACATGTAGAGTAGATGATGCTTCTTTTTTTTTTTTTTTTTCCACAGTGTTCCAGTCTCGAGTTACATGTGTCTGTTGGAGCAGGTGCCTGGTCTCTGGTTGGACAGAGAGGCAATAAACACGGAAATATATAGACATGACATTAATACACACACACACACACACACACACACACACACACACACACACACACACACGCACGCCCAGAAAGGCCTCACCCAAATATACACGCAGACATGCACACGAGGGACACAGCTGATGCTCCCACTCTCTCACACACTCTCACCTAACACTTGCGAGCGCCCGCGTGGTACATATAACACAGTCATTTCATTAAACGGCTCAGTGGGGGCTCGTCCTATCCAGCAGAAAGAGGCCCACGTCCAACATTTAAACCCTCAGTGCACTTTCCACCGACTGTAACTCATGTGCACCCTTTAAGGAACACATTATGGACGTAATAAAAGCTTACAAAAGGCGTACGAAGCTTTCCAAAAGCTTCACTTCAGGGTCATTCAAGTGGTGACAAACAGTACTGAGTTTAACTACAATAGTGCTATAACATACACGTACGTTTATTTCACGTAATACTTTCGTTTGTATTAAAACCAAACCTACAGAATATCCTTCCTAATATCAAGGAATTTGTTGGGTGTTTTTTTTTTTTGGCACAAACTGCTTGCATTTGTCACACAGTGAGTGAGTGAGTGAGTGAGTGAGTGAGTGAGTGAGTGGCAGGAATACGAGTATAGCTCCCATGCTGACTGCAGCTGAGGGGCGAGGGCTTCGTTTACAGCTGCCATTTCTCAGTTTGGTTTCATTTCAGACCTTAGTCCACAGAGAAGAGGCAGATTTCTTTCACAAACAGGAGAGGAGGGACAAATATCACACGATCGCTCTCTCTTTTCCACATTAAAATGTCTGGTAAGACGAAGGAAAAGGATTCCATTGAGAGAGCTCACTGCAACTGGCTTTTTTCCGTAGCCTCCTCTTGTCCTTTGAAATATTCAACATTCCATATTTGTCTGCACTATCCAGATTGTTGGGGTTTATCTTATCCAGTATGGACCAGTGGCTTTAGTAGTGATTTGAATGGCACAGGTCAGGGTTCTTATACAGTCAGTCAGCAGCATTCTCTATGCCATGATGAGATGGTTGCTTCGTTCTCTGATATCTGCCGGAGAAACGAGATCTTTCTTCACTGGAGTTGGCAGTTGGGTGGAACGTCTTCCTTTCTGCTTAAACAAGTCTGATACAAAGAAAACCTGGGGGGGGAAAAACGAACAATAATATAAAACACGTCCAAGAAAATCTCAATAAATAAAATGTCCCGTTTCTTTTTTCTGGGGAACTTCCCTTTACAAATATATTACGGAGTCCCACAAGACACTGTACTTGGTCCCTTTGTTTTCCATGCAGACTCTATTCATTATACTTTACAAGTGATTTACAGAATGTAATTTTCACCATTATGTGAAACTGACATAAAATATCCTCAGTTGACTCAAAACGAGTCTTGAGTACAGAGTAGGACTGCTTCACTGCCTTTGTTAAAAACTAAAAAACTACTGTTTTCATCCACAAAGAATGTTTTTTAAAGTTTTATCTTCCTATCATAACATATACAGTTAATTTAAATGTTTTAAATACTAAATCAAAACATTTAATGTTCATTACAACGGCAATGTTTGAATATGAAATATTGGCCTAAGTTTTGAACCAATGTAGTGGGTGTAGTTCCCACAAGGTTCCCACACCTTGGTTGACAATTAAATTCAAGGACTCTCCAGGCCCAATTTCCTCAAATTGAACGAGCGAATGTACGGACACGGAAAGGGAAACTTGTAAGAGCCGCTTCGCTCATGACGTCCACTTTTATTGGATTGCAGGCCGCTTGGGATCTTGGTCAAAGCCAGTCTTTGTCATTTTCAGACATCACATAATTTGCATGTAGTATTCTATCTAATATATAATTATGTAACCTCTAATGTCTACATGTAGAAACAAAGTTTATTCAAGTGGAACACTAGGAACTAACATTTACCTGAGATTTACTCATGGTGATATTCAAATTCCAACATCCAATCTAAATCAGTCAACAAAAACAAATACTTAAAAGGCATCACTCACGATGAAGTAGGCCACCAGGGCTCCCTGTATAAAACCTGCCAGAACATCAGTGGGGTGGTGCTTGTGATCAGAGACACGGGACAACCCAGTGTAGAAAGACATCATGATAAGAGTGAACTGGGTCAGAGGGCGCAGCAGGCGGGCGCCGTGCCAAGTGAAACGAGACTGCAGGTAAAACTGTTTAAAAGACACAATTGTGATTTCATATAGTATTTATACATTGTGCATTATGCATTCATGTTAAAAACAAAAAAAACATAAAAAACAACAACTCACCACCAGGTATAGCATGGTGTACATCGAGAATGACGCGTGTCCCGAAAAGAAAGACTTCCTAAAGGACACAGAACAATCGGCATTATAAGATGTATAATCTGGAAAAAAAACCAAAAACACTAAATATGTTTTCACAAGACTTGCTACAGTACCTGGCTTCTTGAACTTTGTTCTCTGGTCCCTGACACTGGTAGTCAGTGATATAACCCAGTGAGCAGTTGATAGTAGCGAAGTCAGGTTTGCACACATCAAGGAAGTGCGGGCGCATGCGGCCCACGGACACTTTGGCGATGTCGGTGAAGGACTGACTGATGGCGCAGCCAAAGATGAACACCCCGACCTGCTTATAGAGAGCAGAAATGTAGGGGTTTCCCACAAAAGACTTGGAGCCCTCGTTCAGAAAGTAGATCCTGTAGCTTTCGCCAATGATGATCTGAAAGGACAGTGAAGGTGTCGGTGAGAACCAGGGTTTTTACAACAAAATTACAATTACTCAGTTATTATTAGCAGAGTGCTCAGTGAGAATGTGAGAGTGCAATTCAGCAAAAACCTTGTGAAAACTAGGACAATGCTTGTCCCATTAGAAAAAAACACAGATGGGAATTAAGTTTATTGAATGGAGATATGACCCCTGTCAGTTGGCAGCATGTTGAGTGCCATTCTGGGTCTTCCTATAGTCCATAAAATAATTCAGTTATATTTTATTCAATATTCTTTCAGGTGGCAGAACGTGAACTTGGTCTCCTTGTAACTTGGGACCTGGGAACTGTGGAGCATGCGCGGAGCTCCAAGGATTATTTGTGTCTGATTGAACACATACATACAATAATAAGGCAAGTCCCTATCACATCATCCGAATCAGTCCAAGTACAAGAAATTCAATTTAGGATGGACACTGGCTCCCGCAACGCTCATATGAAGGATAAACTGAAGGTCCAACTTTAGTCTGACTAAGACAATAATTAGATTTATGTAAATGTACTGACTCTCACTTTTGAATGCAAGGTTTTAATTAGGAAATTCAAGTAACTGTGTGTAAAGAGAAGGAGTAGGGAGAAGATTCATGAACAAACCCTCAAGCTATTGTTAATTTCAGAGGGACAGAATTAAATCAAAAAGTCTGCGATTCTGTGGGGACGGACATTTGAAACCAGGTCATACTGAGCTTGTTCGTTCAAAGATCCAAAATGTTATACTGGATATTATTAGAACGGTTCAAAAAGAAAGCTTTAAGGTACATACTTTATAGTTAAAATGTGTTTAACGCAGTCATTCTACTTCTGAGAGGTAACTTTAACTGTCCACAGTGTATAGTTTTCTGTAAGTGTGTAAATAAACCACTATCTAAAACCGACGATTGACGGGTAAGTCACACTTAGGGGGAGATGGATTGCCATAACTCGCAACAGCTGTTCAAGCTCAGAAAACGCCTCCCCAACCCCTCTGCTCCCATGTTGCCTTTCAGGCTCTCACAAACTAAAGTAGTGGAGAGAAATGGTGAAAAGCATATGGGAGATTTACAGGGAGAGAGTGAAGGGATGGAGGGCACGCTGACAGAGGGGGAGGACAGAAAGTAGGAATGTAAGAAAAGGAGAAAGGAAAAAGCAAAGAGGAAGGTAAAGCGAGGAATGAGGTCTGGGGTGGGAGAGAGCGTAGGGAGGGAGTTGGGGAGGCACTGCTGGTTCTAATCAGCAGAAGCGCTGAGCTAGGCAACGTGTCTGATTTTGGTGGCCAGACTCCACCAGGGCGCATGTCGGGGGCACGTTTGTTTTTCACTGCTCCAACTCCCTCGAAAACATCTCCGATTTCACAAGGGATGTCTGGCTGTTTTCATGTTAGTATCTTGGTTTCATCAGACATTCTTGCGAGGGGTTCTGGAAGTCCCATTCTTGGAAACACTCTCTGCAGAGAAATAGCCCTAAATTCAGATTTAACAAGCTGATAGAGTGTGTTGTTTCCACCATCCAGGCCTTTGGATCCAGCATGATACAGTCCAGCCACTTTCATGGGAGAAAAAAAAAAAGATCTGGTTTTCTTGTGTGAAATATTTAAGTATGCGAATGACCAATGAATTGACATTGTAGGATTATGTCACTGATACACTTGAATCTCAGACATAATAATGAGGGCTAGACGCTGACTTATGGCTTATGTCAAAAGTTTTGTGTTTCCAAAATGACACCATGGTGTTTTTCTTTCTAAAAAAAAATTATCTGCATATATCAATAATGTGACTTTGTTTTTCTCCGGTCTATTCGGGGAGTAATTAAGTACTAAATGACATAATGTTGTTGTTTTTTTGGTTCTGAAAACACCAAAGTTGGCAGAACACTCTAGGGGGCATATTGGATTGTAAAGACACATTTTGCCAAGGAGGGGGGAAAATGACACATTTGGCAAAGTCTTCTTGTTTGGGGCCTTCACCACAATTCCACCCCACCAATTACAGGATTTTAACCGAACAACCATTGCGTCAACCATAATTACATGGGGCCAGGACTCCTTCTCACCATGAAAACCCATGTGGCCCTGAGCCCATAGAGGAGAGTGTAGATAGAGAGGCAATGCCATAAGGAAAAGGGCTGTCCAACAGCGGGTCTGCTAGGTGACAACTGCATGTTACAGCAGTGTTGAGTCAAACCACACAGTACCGCGGACGTTTGGTAAGGATTTTAAGCGCGATTACGACATTGTACAGGTAACCTGGATTCTTCCTTGGCTAATTCACTGCCAACACATTATTTAGTTAGCAGAGCAGTATGTGTCAAGGCTGACTTCATTGCTAGAGTTCCTAATGTGGCTTAAGTGATGGCTACGTGGTGTCTGCTCTGCCGTGTGTGCCACTGTTAGGTGAACCCTGTCCGACAAAAACCCAAATATGTCATTATTTCAAATATTCCTGCACATTTAAATAAGCCAGTGTTTGTGTTGTAGCTGGGAAAGTTGAACAGATCTCAACTTCTGCTGAAGGCAGCGCGAGCAAAGCAAAGCAGCAAACTCACAATGCCAATCAAGGCAGTGCAATGCGTGACGCAGCCCCATTCAAACTAAATAAGCAGCTTTTCAGTTGCAGCCCAAACTGTATAAGTATAACAGAATTCCAGGTTCTGGAAAAAAACAAGAGTGCTTGTTGGGTTAGCAGTTTAGTATTCTCAAAGGAGGGTTGGGGTCATAGAGAAAAATGTGGGCACAAACCTCCCTCTCATCAAAGCAGCACCCTCTGAAGAGAATGTATTTAAAATTCCAACAACAAGACTTTAGGTTGAAAGAAGAGATTCCATTTATTCCCTGGATATTTAAAACAATTCAACACTTCACTTTCTCAGTCGTCTTTAGCACCTTTTAAATTGCTGTTAAAAAGTGTTATCGTCATGCTACCCTGATCATGGTGTTTAGCTTTTACACAGACACTGATTTGGCTCTGTCACTACCTCCCTACTGTTGGCATGAACAGTCAGTTTAAAAATGTGTTTTTATCGTGTATTGTGTTTTTATGTTAACTTAAATCCCAAAGAGAAAAACCTGGAACAAATGTTGGCTTGGTTATCTCGGATGTGCTGATAACACAGGTAAGGGGGAGTTGTTCCAGCCATACTGGATAATCTCAATTTAAAGGGAGTTAACTGTCAGACAAATCCCTCTGATGGACGGTAAACAAATGCGTTTCCCTGAACATGCGTGCAATCATAGTGAGAAAAACAAGAACCCGTCAGGATTATAAAAGATTCAACAGCTGAAAACAAATCTCTAAAAAGGATTACATTACATGCGTGTAAATCATTATACTTGTTGACAATCTTACAATTGTCATATAAAACCCTTCTGAGAATTACTACAGTGCACTCAAGATAATATAACATGGTTAGTATCACATTTATTAAGGTGTCAGCGTGTGCTGCTTGTAACAGTGAAGGCCGCTGAAACAGCAAAAAGAAGTGACGATGGCATTAGTGATCAAAGTGAGGTGACTTACAGACAGGATGGTGATTAGAATGCCAGCAGCACTAAGCACACCGTCGCTAATGGTGTCTCCATTTTTGGCCGGGTACTTGATGGACTCATCATCGCAGTAAAACCCTCTACGGTAAGGCTGAACAGCGCTGGTCTCAATGACCAAGAAAGGCAGGCCGGCTAGTGTGAAGAAGCAGTGAGCAGCACAGAGAGAGTGGAGGAGGTGGGGATGGGTGTGAGAGAGAGGGAGAGATGGAGAGAGAGAGAGAGAGATGGAGGTGCTGGGTTAATAATACGCAAATTACAGAGGTCGCAGGTACAAGCAAGACGCAACAAGAGAACATCTGGGACTGGCTCAATCCATTTTTGTGGCTGTTTTCTGTGACTAATTGAGAATTAATGACTGCATTTTTGTTCAGATGTCACAGTTAATCATGTGTCATCTGGAACATTCTTTGGGTGTAATTAAGGGACAAAACCTGTATTTTGTGTTCTGTATTTCAGTCAGTTAGCTTCTGATCATGTACGCTTTACTGCCAGCCATCTTCTAGAAAACATCAATTATTATTATTTTTTTCTAACAATCTCTCTACCGCTTAAGGCCATCATTCATTTTTAATTAATTTAACTATAGAATCACATTTTTAAGTAAAAGGGAACTGCTATATTTAGCTTTCAATTGCTGAAGAAAATAGTTATTGAAGGTCCACTGTGCAATGTTTAGAAGGACTTAGAGATTATATACTTCCGATATGTATGTTTGCATGAGTGAATAGTTACTTTAAAAATAAAAAAGCCCACTTCAGACAAACTGCAGTCTCACCATTAGGTGTCGCTAATACATACACAGTAGACCTTGGAGGCATGAGCTCAGGTTTGGAAAAAAAAAATGGTTGGCATTAAC